>NW_024061572.1:0-100000 GCF_016432855.1 Salvelinus namaycush
GGTTAACCCTATTGATACTGATACTGGGTTAACCCTATTTATACTGATACTGGGTTAACCCTGTTTATACTGATAGTGGGTTAACCCTGTTTATACTGATACAGGGTTAAACCTATTTATACTGATACTGGGTTAATCCTGTTTATACTGATACTGGGTTAACCCTATTTATACTGATACTGGGTTAACCCTGTTTATACTGATACTGGGTTAACCATGTTTATACTGATACTGGGTTAACCCTATTTATACTGATACTGGGTTAACCCTATTTATACTGATACTGGGTTAACCCTATTTATACTGATACTGGGTTAACCCTATTTATACTGATACTGGGTTAACCCTATTTATACTGATACTGGGTTAACCCTATTTATACTGATACTGGGTTAACCCTATTGATACTGATACTGGGTTAACCCTATTTATACTGATACTGGGTTAACCCTATTTATACTGATACTGGGTTAACCCTGTTTATACTGATACTGGGTTAACCCTATTGATACTGATACTGGGTTAACCCTATTTATACTGATACTGGGTTAACACTATTTATACTGATACTGGGTTAACCCTATTTATACTGATACTGGGTTAACCCTGTTTATACTGATACTGAGTTAACCCTATTTATACTGATACTGGGTTAACCATATTTATACTGATACTGGGTTAACCCTATTGATACTGATACTGGGTTAACCCTATTTATACTGATACTGGGTTAACACTATTTATACTGATACTGGGTTAACCCTATTGATACTGATACTGGGTTAACCCTATTTATACTGATACTGGGTTAACACTATTTATACTGATACTGGGTTAACCCTATTTATACTGATACTGGGTTAACCCTATTGATACTGATACTGGGTTAACCCTATTTATACTGATACTGGGTTAAACCCTGTTTATAACTGATACTGGGTTAACCCTGTTTATACTGATACTGGGTTAACCCTATTGATACTGATACTGGGGTAACACTATTTATACTGATACTGGGTTAACCCTGTTGATACTGATACTGGGTTAACCCTATTTATACTGATACTGGGTTAACCCTATTTATACTGATACTGGGTTAACCCTGTTTATACTGATACTGGGTTAACCCTGTTTATACTGATACTGGGTTAACCTTATTTATACTGATACTTGGTTAACCCTATTCATACTGATACTGGGTTAACCCTATTGATACTGATACTGGGTTAACACTATTTATACTGATACTGGGTTAACCCTGTTTATACTGATACTGGGTTAACCCTGTTTATACTGATACTGGGTTAACCTTATTTATACTGATACTGGGTTAACCCTATTCATACTGATACTGGGTTAACCCTATTGATACTGATACTGGGTTAACACTATTTATACTGATACTGGGTTAACCCTGTTTATACTGATACTGGGTTAACCCTATTTATACTGATACTGGGTTAACCCTATTTATACTGATACTGGGTTAACCCTATTTATACTGATACTGGGTTAACCCTGTTTATACTGATACTGGGTTAACCCTATTGATACTGATACTGGGTTAACCCTATTTATACTGATACTGGGGTAACCCTGTTTATACTGATACTGGGTTAACCCTATTTATACTGATATTGGGTTAACCCTATTTATACTGATACTGGGTTAACCCTATTTATACTGATACTGGGTTAACCCTATTTATACTGATACTGGGTTAACCCTATTTATACTGATACTGGGTTAACCCTATTTATACTGATACTGGGTTAACACTATTTATACTGATACTGGGTTAACCCTGTTTATACTGATACTGGGTTAACCCTATTTATACTGATACTGGGTTAACCCTATTTATACTGATACTGGGTTAACCCTATTTATACTGATACTGGGTTAACCCTATTGATACTGATACTGGGTTAACCCTATTGATACTGATACTGGGTTAACCCTATTTATACTGATACTGGGTTAACCCTATTTATACTGATACTGGGTTAACCCTATTGATACTGATACTGGGTTAACACTATTTATACTGATACTGGGTTAACCCTATTTATACTGATACTGGGTTAACCCTATTTATACTGATACTGGGTTAACCCTACTTATGATGATACTGGGTTAACCCTATTGGTGCGATGCATAGGGTGTTTTCCTTTTACGCCAGCGACCTGGGTTCACTGCCCTGCCCCGCTGTTTGCTACAATGTTAATACCATAGGCTGCCCAACATCCATTGAACAAAGCGACACAATAATATGAGGGGGGGTATTTTTGTATAATATAATATGTATAACAGCATAGTCCTTTAGTCTCTATGGGCCAGATGGCCAGTTGGTGAGGGCCACAGCATAGTCCTTTAGTCTCTATGGGCCAGATGGCCAGTTGGTGAGGGCCACAGCATAGTCCTTTAGTCTCTATGGGCCAGGTGGCCAGTTGGTGAGGGCCACAGCATAGTCCTTTAGTCTCTATGGGCCAGGTGGCCAGTTGGTGAGGGCCACAGCATAGTCCTTTAGTCTCTATGGGCCAGATGGCCAGTTGGTGAGGGCCATAGCATAGTTATTTAGTCTCTATGGGCCAGGTGGACAGTTGGTGAGGGCCACAGCATAGTCCTTTAGTCTCTATGGGCCAGGTACCCAGTTGGTGAGGGCCACAGCATAGTCCTTTAGTCTCTATGGGCCAGGTGGCCAGTTGGTGAGCTTCACAGCATAGTCCTTTAGTCTCTATGGACCAGGTGGCCAGTTGGTGAGGGCCACAGAATAGTCCTTTAGTCTCTATGGGCTAGATGGCCAGTTGGTGAGGGCCACAGCATAGTCATTTAGTCTCTATGGGCCAGGTGGCCAGTTGGCGAGGGCCACAGCATAGTCCTTTAGTCTCTATGGGTAGATGGCCAGTTGGTGAGGGCCACAGCATAGTCCTTTAGTCTCTATGGGCCAGGTGGCCAGTTGGTGAGGGCCACAGCATAGTCCTTTAGTCTCTATGGGCCAGGTGGCCAGTTGGTGAGGGCCACAGCATAGTCCTTTAGTCTCTATGGACCAGATGGTGAGGGCCACAGCATAGTCCTTTAGTCTCTATGGACCAGTTGGTGAGGGCCACAGCATAGTCCTTTAGTCTCTATGGGCCAGGTGGCCAGTTGGTGAGGGACACAGCATAGTCCTTTAGTCTCTATGGGCCAGGTGCCAGGTGCCAGTTGTTGAGGGCCACAGCATAGTCCTTTAGTCTCTATGGACCAGGTGGCCAGTTGGTGAGGGCCACAGCATAGTCCTTTAGTCTCTATGGGCCAGATGGACAGTTGGTGAGGGCCACATCATAGTCCTTTAGTCTCTATGGGCCAGATGGCCAGTTGGTGAGGGCCACAGCATAGTCCTCTAGTCTCTATGGGCCAGGTGGCCAGTTGGTGAGGGCCACAGCATAGTCCTCTAGTCTCTATGGGCCAGATGGCCAGTTGGTGAGGGCCACAGCACAGTCCTTTAGTCTCTATGGGCCAGGTAGCCAGTTGGTGAGGGCCACAGCATAGTCCTTTAGTCTCTATGGGCCAGGTGGCCAGTTGGTGAGGGCCACAGCATAGTCCTTTAGTCTCTATGGGCCAGATGGCCAGTTGGTGAGGGCCACAGCATAGTTATTTAGTCTCTATGGGCCAGATGGCCAGTTGGTGAGGGTCACAGCATAGTCCTCTAGTCTCTATGGGCCAGGTGGTCAGTTGGTGAGGACCACAACATAGTCCTTTAGTCTCTACGGGCCAGGTGGCCAGTTGGTGAGGGTCACAGCATAGTCCTTTAGTCTCAAAGGGCCAGATGGCCAGTTGGTGAGGGTCACAGCATAGTCCTTTAGTCTCTATGGGCCAGATGGCCAGTTGGTGAGGGTCACAGCATAGTCCTCTAGTCTCTATGGGCCAGGTGGTCAGTTGGTGAGGGCCACAGCACAGTCCTTTAGTCTCTATGGGCCAGATGGCTAGTTGGTGAGGGAAACAGCATAGTCCTTTAGTCTCTATGGGCCAGATGGCCAGTTGGTGAGGGTCACAGCATAGTCCTTTAGTCTCTATGGACCAGAGGGTCAGTTGGTGAGGGAAACAGCATAGTCATTTAGTCTCTATGGGCCAGATGGCCAGTTGGTGAGGGTCACAGCATAGTCCTTTAGTCTCAAAGGGCCAGATGGCCAGTTGGTGAGGGAAACAGCATAGTCCTTTAGTCTCTATGGGCCAGATGGCCAGTTGGTGAGGGTCACAGCATAGTCCTTTAGTCTCAAAGGGCCAGATGGCCAGTTGGTGAGGGCCACAGCATAGTCCTTTAGTCTCTATGGGACAGATGGCCAGTTGGTGAGGGTCACAGCATAGTCCTTTAGTCTCAATGGGACAGATGGCCAGTTGGTGAGGGCCACAGCATAGTCCTTTAGTCTCTATGGGCCAGATGGCCAGTTGGTGAGGGATACAGCATAGTACTTTAGTCTCTATGGGCCAGGTGGTTAGTTGGTGAGGGCCACAGCATAGTCCTTTAGTCTCTATGGGCCAGGTGGCCAGTTGGTGAGGGCCACAGCATAGTCCTTTAGTCTCTATGGGTCAGGTGACCAGTTGGTGAGGGACACAGCATAGTCCTTTAGTATCTATGGACCAGATGGCCAGTTGGTGAGGGCCACAGCATAGTCCTTTAGTCTCTATGGGCCAGATGGCCAGTTGGTGAGGGATACAGCATAGTACTTTAGTCTCTATGGGCCAGGTGGTTAGTTGGTGAGGGCTACAGCATAGTCCTTTAGTCTCTATGGACCAGGTGGCCAGTTGGTGAGGGCCACAGCATAGTCCTCTAGTCTCTATGGGCCAATTGGTGAGGGCAACATCAAGGGGAAAGAAACTGTTCAGATGGGGGTCTATAACATCCAATCACAGAGGTTTCAGCAGCTGACAGTTGTAACGTTGATAATAACTCAAACTGCTTTATTCAGATAAAGACAATCTCTGTACAGATGTAGGATCTTCATTTGATCAACCTGTTGCAGGAAAACTAAAACTTGTACTGTATTTGAGTTTGTTTAAGCTTTAAAAAAACGTTTCTGAAGATGATAAATTCCAATTTTCCATTTTAAAATGGTTCATTAATTATAATCTACATAATAATTCAAATTATCCTGTTTCTGCAAGATTATTCTTATGCTGTAGCAAACTGGTTCAAATTAAGATTCAACATCTGTAGCAATATACCTCTCTTTAATGTATATGGCTCTATCAGGATCTATATACCTCTCTCTAATGTAAATGACTATATCAGGATATATATACCTCTCTCTAATGTATATGACTATATCAGGATATATATACCTCTCTCTAATGAATATGACTCTATCAGGATATATATATACCTCTCTCTAATGTATATGACTATATCAGGATATATATACCTCTCTCTAATGTATATGGCTCTATCAGGATATATATACCTCTCTCTAATGTATATGGCTCTATCAGGATATATATACCTCTCTAATGTACATGACTATATCAGGATATATATACCTCTCTCTAATGTATATGGCTATATCAGGATATATATACCTCTCTCTAATGTATATGGCTCTATCAGGATATATATACCTCTCTAATGTACATGACTATATCAGGATATATATACCTCTCTCTAATGTATATTACTCTATCAGGATATATATACCTCTCTAATGTACATGACTATATCAGGATATATATACCTCTCTCTAATGTATATGACTATATCAGGATATATATACCTCTCTCTAATGTACATGGCTATATCAGGATATATATACCTCTCTCTAATGTATATGGCTCTATCAGGATATATATACCTCTCTCTAATGTATATGGCTCTATCAGGATATATATACCTCTCTCTAATGTATATGACTATATCAGGATATATATACCTCTCTCTAATGTACATGGCTATATCAGGATATATATACCTCTCTCTAATGTATATGGCTCTATCAGGATATATATACCTCTCTCTAATGTATATGGCTCTATCAGGATATATATACCTCTCTCTAATGTATATGACTATATCAGGATATATATACCTCTCTCTAATGTATATGACTATATCAGGATCCACTTTTGACCATTTGACATATTTTATTTACTGTTGTTTAGGCTGGTTGAATGAGTTGTCTATGAAAGCTACTTCATCTGCAAGAAAACAGGCGGCTGCACCAGTGACTGTAAGTTATGTGATTTCCTCATATGAAATTAAAAATATGTTTATAGCCTACGCAGTTACAAAATGGCCGTTGAAACTGTGGCTAATATTTCTCTGTAACATTAAATAAATGTGTTGGTATGTAGGAAAGACGGGCAGACTCTCGTACTGTAGGTCTAGGCTACGTACAAACTATTATAAGGTTAGGTCGATGTCAGACATTCAATAGTCAGAGTAGGTTGGAGCTATAATCACTGTTGTTGACAAACCTGATGGTGTCTGTGAACTGATCTGAACAGGTTTAGGCTGGTCATCTATGATATGTAGGCTATAGCTGAGGTATAGACCTCAATCTGCATATCACTAACAAACCACTATTATACATTATAACCTAGTCTACTTTACATAATATAACATCTACATATCACTAACAACCCACTACTATACATTATAACCTAGTCTACTTTACATAATATAACATCTGCATATCACTAACAACCCACTACTATACATTATAACCTAGTCTACTTTACATAATATAACATCTACATATCACTAACAACCCACTACTATACATTATAACCTAGTCTACTTTAAATAATATAACATCTATATATCACTAACAACCCACTACTATACATTATAACCTAGTCTACTTTACATAATATAACATCTACATATCACTAACAACCCACTATTATACATTATAACCTAGCCTACTTTACATAATATAACATCTACATATCACTAACAACCCACTACTATACATTATAACCTAGTCTACTTTACATAATATAACATCTCTTACTTGATGCAAATAAACTTTCTGAATGGATCAATGATTTCCCCCTCAGATCAATCATGTCCGTTTTAGCCCTTCTGTCTACATTCTCAGATACATTTAGAAAATAACAGATTGAAAGACAATAAATAGCCTACTGTTAGTGAATACAAATAATTGTGAGACATGGCCTTGTGTTGCTTTACTGTCTATAACTACCTTAACAAACAGTGACTTATTATTATTATTGACAGTTACCATGGAGAACATGAAAAACTACATGTTCATGTGATGCATTAAATCATCTGACTGTTTCTATATGTCTGTTAGTAAATGTTTTATTTCTCAAAGAGATAATGAATAAATGAGAACAATTGACAATCAAGAATTAGTTGTCACTGTGTTAACCACAACCAACATGTTGGATCTCTGTTTAGGGGTCAGTGCTCTAAAATGAGTCTCTCTGGGGTGAGAGAGGAGGGGAGCCCTGCCTCTAAAATGAGTCTCCCTGGGGAGAGAGAGGAGGGGGGTCCTGCCTCTAAAATGAGTCTCTCTGGGGAGAGAGAGGAGGGGGGCCCTGCCTCTAAAATGCATCTGTCTGGGGGACATGACACCCAAGCTAAGAGGTGAGATGACAATTTTATAAAGAATTTATTAAGTTTATTTCCAAAATAAATAGCTATCTTAAGATGAATGCACTTACTGTAAATCACTCTGGATAAGAGCATCTGCTAAATCAGGGGTTCTCAATCCGGGGTCTGCAGAGGTACTGCAGGGGTTCTCAATCCGGGGTCTGTGGAGGTACTGCAGGGGTTCTCAATCCGGGGTCTGTGGAGGTACTGCAGGGATTCTCAATCCGGGGTCTGTGGAGGTACTGCAGGGGTTCTCAATCCGGGGTCTGTGGAGGTACTGTAGGGGTTCTCAATCCGGGGTCTGTGGAGGTACTGCAGGGGTTCTCAATCCGGGGTCTGTGGAGGTACTGCAGGGGTTCTCAATCCGGGGTCTGTGGAGGTACTGCAGGGGTTCTCAATCCGGGGTCTGTGGAGGTACTGCAGGGGTTCTCAATCCGGGGTCTGTGGAGGTACTGCAGGGGTTCTCAGTCCGGGGTCTGTGGAGGTACTGCAGGGGTTCTCAATCCGGGGTCTGTGGAGGTACTGCAGGGGTTCTCAATCCGGGGTCTGTGGAGGTACTGCAGGGGTTCTCAATCCGGGGTCTGTGGAGGTACTGCAGGGGTTCTCAATCCGGGGTCTGTGGAGGTACTGCAGGGGTTCTCAATCCGGGGTCTGTGGAGGTACTGCAGGGGTTCTCAATCCGGGGTCTGTGGAGGTACTGCAGGGGTTCTCAGTCCGGGGTCTGTGGAGGTACTGCAGGGGTTCTCAATCCGGGGTCTGTGGAGGTACTGCAGGGGTTCTCAATCCGGGGTCTGTGGAGGTACTGCAGGGGTTCTCAGTCCGGGGTCTGTGGAGGTACTGCAGGGGTTCTCAATCCGGGGTCTGTGGAGGTACTGCAGGGGTTCTCAATCCGGGGTCTGTGGAGGTACTGCAGGGGTTCTCAATCCGGGGTCTGTGGAGGTACTGCAGGGGTTCCGCGGCACCCTGACTGTACTCTTTGCAATGTAAGACATTTGATAGAATTTTCACATGACATGACCACTTTGCCTACTCTTAATTATTGCCTAATATAATGGAATGCATATTTTTTAACCAGTTCTGATCGTTGATACAAGCAGAATTTTGACATTATTACCATAACATCAACACACTTTTCAAACCCGTTTAACAACTCTAAATATCTTTGGCATAGTAGCTTAAGTCCCTTGCCAATAATGTTGCCTACAACGTTGCATACAATGTTCAGATGCCTTCAATTGCCCAATTTATAGCCATGCCCAATTTATGATTGTTTTTTAACAACGTGATGTTGCGCTTCAAAGGAAGATCTTGAAATAACATGATGTAGATAATTAAATAATCAAAAGACAAATGTGTTCATTATACACTCTTAGAAAAGGGAGCGCTGCTCTCGGATCAGTTTTCTCCTTTCAAATCTTTCCTTAACATTATAATTCTTGCAAAATACTGATGAGGGATCAGCACCTAGAGAAATATTCTCACCTATGGCTGCAAATATTGAGGTGTCTTATTCTAATGATTACCCAATTAAAATGCACTGAATCCCAGATTTGGCACATCATTGTGTTCATGTTAGGCTACACATTATAAAATATATGGAGATAAATTACAGACAGTAGCCTACGTAGCTTTGTATTTGTAGTCAACTTTGAGAATCACAGAGACTGATGTGATTCTGGGTTTAGGGGAGATCTCCTGTGTTTTAACCCTCCTGTTGTGTTCGTTTCATGTTAATTAATTCCGTGTTCCCGGTCCAAAATGACCCCCCCCCATTATAGCTGATTATAAATCCATAATAATACATATATTATCACCTAATGCTGTGTTAGATCTATTTATCAACTTAAGTTCTTGTGAACATTACACCTCATTGTTCTGAGCTCATACAACTCGTTTTGAGTAAAAAAGCATAATGTATGGATTATTTAGAATACAACAAATACTCAGATGAAACATATTGTGCTATTTATCACAGACTACTTTGTGTCAAAGGTTAACAAGGACTCTCCTCCTCACCAGTGTCATGATTAAAGATATGATCAAGAGCCTCACATACAGTATATTGTTTGGTCATTGTGCTTGTCATGGCTTCCTCCGAAGTTGGGTCCTCTCCTTGTTAGGGCAGCGTTCGGCGGTCGGCGTCACCGGTCTTCTAGCCATCGTCGATCCACTTTTCATTTTCCATTTGTTTTGTCTTGTTTTTCCTCACACCTGGTTTCAATTCCCTCATTTACTTGTTGTGTATTTAACCCTCTGTTCCCCCCATGTCTTTGGGATTGTTTATTGTAGTGCTTGTGCTCCCCGTGAGCGCACAACAGGTTATTTTTGTGCCCATTTATCTTGTTGTTCTGGATGCCTTTGGTTTTGCTTAATAAATCTCCGGTTGTTACCCACTTCTGCTCTCCTGCACCTGACTTCTCTGCCGCAAATTACGCACCCCGCTACAGTGCTGCCACGGAATGAATTGTAACCAAGGCCTCAAAAAAGCTTTATATATCAGAGATGTGAGAAAAGTTCTATATATTATTGAAACAATGTTGCGATTGTTTGTGAGAATGCCAACAGGTGTGGTTCCCCTGGTTCCCCTGGGGGGAAAGGTTCTATTGGGGAAAGGTTCCTGTGACATGGAAGCCAAGAAGGGGAGTGAGGTGTGCGTGTGCGCGTGTGTGCGTGTGTGCGTGTGTGTGTGTGTGTGTGTGTGTGTGTGTGTGTGTGTGTGTGTGTGTGTGTGTGTGTGTGTGTGTGTGTGTGTGTGTGTGTGTGTGTGTGCTCAAACACACATGCATGTGGGGGTCTGGGACAGGAAGTGTGTCCATCTGATGAATGGGAATGTGCCTGAACTAAATGTTATACTCTAATTGTAGTCTCACCCATTAATTTCTAATGACCAGACATTTTTGACCGGGAACACCACAGGTGTACAAAAGTTAAATAAAACACCAAATATGTTATGAAAATCATCAAAATGTATTTTGTGTGTTCAGATGCCCAGTTATGACAATCAGATTAAATTAACAACATATTTCAGAAAGAGAACTTGTAAAACGGTCCAATTTGACCAGAACACAGCAGGAGGGTTAAGTGATGCAGGAGGGCAAAAGTTTCTAACGATTCACAACTCACTTAGTCTTTCTATGAGAGATGTAATGTTTGTGATAGATTATAATCAAATACATGTCTGTTATTGAACATGCCATGATTAGATAGTGAGAAAACACAATAATTTATTTGATCATTTCTAGAAACAATAAAAGCAAATTTGCAAAAGATTTCTGAAAATGGATATATGGGATTTTTGGAATGAAAGTCTTCTTCTGTTTCCCCATCTGAGCTCAGAGTAGATGAGAGATGTAATGTTTGTCTCTGTTGTGTTGAAGCCCAATCAAGCAGGAGAGACCAGCCTCCCCTGTACCCAGCTGTGTGTCCATGAAGAGTGACAAGTCTATGAGTCAACCTATAAACTTTAGAAAGGGAGACTTTTCTACTGAACAAAGGTAAGAAGAACTCATGGGTCATGGTCAGTGAGTTAAACAACACTGTCTCTAGTAATTTCTCCTCTCCCATTTTCCCATTTATTTTTTATATTTTCATAATCATAGGCTAATCCTTTTGTCCATTTTCATAGTACTCAAACAACATTAAACAAACACAACATTCCCTCCCTGTGTGTGTGTGTGTGTGTGTGGTGAATCTCTAGTCACTTTTACCCCTAACTACATGTACATGTTACCTCGATTATTGTCTCATTATTACTTCAACTACCTGGTACCCTGCACATTGACTCAGTACTGGTACTCCTTATAGTCTCATTATTACCTCAACTACCTGGTACCCCTGCACATTGACTCAGTACTGGTACTCCTTATAGTCTCATTATTACCTCAACTACCTGGTACCCTGCACATTGACTCAGTACTGGTACTCCTTATAGTCTCATTATTACCTCAACTACCTGGTACCCTGCACATTGACTCAGTACTGGTACTCCTTATAGTCTCATTATTACCTCAACTACCTGGTACCCTGCACATTGACTCAGTACTGGTACTCCTTATAGTCTCATTATTACCTCAACTACCTGGTACCCCTGCACATTGACTCAGTACTGGTACTCCTTATAGTCTCATTATTACCTCAACTACCTGGTACCCTGCACATTGACTCAGTACTGGTACTCCTTATAGTCTCATTATTACCTCAACTACCTTGTACCCCTACACATTGACTCAGTACTGGTACTCCTTATAGTCTCATTATTACCTCAACTACCTGGTACCCCTGCAAATTGACTCAGTACTGGTACTCCTTATAGTCTCATTATTACCTCAACTTCCTGGTAACCTGCACATTGACTCAGTACTGGTTCTCCTTAAGGTCTCATTATTACCTCAACTACCTGGTACCCCTGCACATTGACTCAGTACTGGTACTCCTTATAGTCTCATTATTACCTCAACTACCTGGTACCCTGCACATTGACTCAGTACTGGTACTCCTTATAGCCTCATTATTACCTCAACTACCTGGTACCCCTGCACATTGACTCAGTACTGGTACTCCTTATAGTCTCATTATTACCTCAACTACCTGGTACCCCTGCACATTGACTCAGTACTGGTACTCCTTATAGTCTCATTATTACCTCAACTACCTGGTACCCTGCATATTGACTCAGCACTGGTACTCCTTATAGTCACATTATTACCTCAACTACCTGGTACCCCTGCACATTGACTCAGTACTGGTACTCCTTATAGTCTCATTATTATCTCAACTACCTGGTACCCCTGCACATTGACTCAGTACTGGTACTCCTTATAGTCTCATTATTACCTCAACTACCTGGTACCCCTGCACATTGACTCAGTACTGGTACTCCTTATAGCCTCATTATTACCTCAACTACCTGGTACCCCTGCACATTGACTCATTACTGGTACTCCTTATAGTCTCATTATTACCTCAACTACCTGGTACCCTGAACATTGACTCAGTACTGGTACTGCTTATAGCTTCATTATTACCTCAACAACCTGGTACCCCTGCACATTGACTCAGTACTGGTACTCTTTATAGTCTCATTATTACCTCAACTACCTGGTACCCCTGCACATTGACTCAGTACTGGTACTCCTTATAGTCTCATTATTACCTCAACTACCTGGTACCCCTACACATTGACTCAGTACTGGTACTCCTTATAGTCTCATTATTACCTCAACTACCTGGTACCCCTGCAAATTGACTCAGTACTGGTACTCCTTATAGTCTCATTATTACCTCAACTTCCTGGTAACCTGCACATTGACTCAGTACTGGTTCTCCTTAAGGTCTCATTATTACCTCAACTACCTGGTACCCCTGCACATTGACTCAGTACTGGTACTCCTTATAGTCTCATTATTACCTCAACTACCTGGTACCCTGCACATTGACTCAGTACTGGTACTCCTTATAGCCTCATTATTACCTCAACTACCTGGTACCCCTGCACATTGACTCAGTACTGGTACTCCTTATAGTCTCATTATTACCTCAACTACCTGGTACCCCTGCACATTGACTCAGTACTGGTACTCCTTATAGTCTCATTATTACCTCAACTACCTGGTACCCTGCATATTGACTCAGCACTGGTACTCCTTATAGTCACATTATTACCTCAACTACCTGGTACCCCTGCACATTGACTCAGTACTGGTACTCCTTATAGTCTCATTATTACCTCAACTACCTGGTACCCCTGCACATTGACTCAGTACAGGTACTCCTTATAGTCTCATTATTACTTCAACTACCTGGTACCCTGCACATTGACTCAGTACTGGTACTCCTTATAGTCTCATTATTACCTCAACTACCTGGTACCCTGCACATTGACTCAGTACTGGTACTCCTTATAGTCTCATTATTACCTCAACTACCTGGTACCCTGCACATTGACTCAGTACTGGTACTCCTTATAGTCTCAATATTACCTCAACTACCTGGTACCCCTGCACATTGACTCAGTACTGGTACTCCTTATAGCCTCATTATTACCTCAACTACCTGGTACCCCTGCACATTGACTCAGTACTGGTACTCCTTATAGCCTCATTATTACCTCAACTACCTGGTACCCAGCACATTGACTCAGTGCTGGTACTCCTTATAGTCTCATTATTACCTCAACTACCTGTTACCCTGCACATTGACTCAGTACTGGTACTCCTTATAGCCTCATTATTACCTCAACTACCTGGTAACCCTGCACATTGACTCAGTACTGGTACTTCTTATAGTCTCATTATTACCTCAACTACCTGGTACCCCTGCACAATGACTCAGTACTGGTACTCCTTATAGTCTCATTATTACCTCAACTACCTGGTACCCTGCACATTGACTCAGTACTGGTACTCCTTATAGTCTCATTATTACCTCAACTACCTGGTACCCTGCACATTGACTCAGTACTGGTACTCCTTATAGTCTCTTTATTACCTCAACTACCTGGTACCCTGAACATTGACTCAGTACTGGTACTCCTTATAGTCTCATTATTACCTCAACTACCTGGTACCCCTGCACATTGACTCAGTACTGGTACTCCTTATAGTCTCATTATTACCTCAACTACCTGGTACCCCTGCACATTGACTCAGTACTGGTACTCCTTATAGTCTCATTATTACCTCAACTACCTGGTACCCCTGCACATTGACTCAGGACTGGTACTCCTTATAGCCTCATTATTACCTCAACTACCTGGTACCCCTGCACATTGACTCTGTACTGGTACTCCTTATAGCCTCATTATTACCTCAACTACCTGGTACCCCTGCACATTGACTCAGTACTGGTACTCCTTATAGTCTCATTATTACCTCAACTACCTGGTACCCCTGCACATTGACTCAGTACTGGTACTTCTTATAGTCTCATTATTACCTCAACTACCTGGTACCCCTGCACAATGACTCAGTACTGGTACTCCTTATTGCCTCATTATTACCTCAACTACCTGGTACCCCTGCACATTGACTCTGTACTGGTACTCCTTATAGCCTCATTATTACCTCAACTACCTGGTACCCCTGCACATTGACTCAGTACTGGTACTCCTTATAGCCTCATTATTGTTATTTTGTGTTACTATTTCCTTTCTTTCTTTTTTATTTATTTACAAGGTATAAGGGCAACGTAGCAAGTCCGGTGAACAGGTCAGAGTTCATATCCTCAGTCAGACCAGTAGAAACTGGATCAGCAGCACTACAAGGTATCAGGTCTGGTGAACAGGTCAGAGTTCATATCCTCAGTCAGACCAGTAGAAACTGGATCAGCAGCACTACAAGGTATCACGTCTGGTGAACAGGTCAGAGTTCATATCCTCAGTCAGACCAGTAGAAACTGGATCAGCAGCACTACAAGGTATCACGTCTGGTGAACAGGTCAGAGTTCATATCCTCAGTCAGACCAGTAGAAACTGGATCAGCAGCACTACAAGGTAGCATGTCTGGTGAACAGGGCAGAGATCCATATCCGCAGTCAGACCAGTAGAAACTGGATCAGCAGCACTACAAGGTATCACGTCTGGTGAACAGGTCAGAGTTCATATCCTCAGTCAGACCAGTAGAAACTGGATCAGCAGCACTACAAGGTATCAGGTCTGGTGAACAGGTCAGAGTTCATATCCTCAGTCAGACCAGTAGAAACTGGATCAGCAGCACTACAAGGTATCACGTCTGGTGAACAGGTCAGAGTTCATATCCTCAGTCAGACCAGTAGAAACTGGACCAGCAACACTACAAGGTATCACGTCTGGTGAACAGGTCAGAGTTCATATCCTCAGTCAGACCAGTAGAAACTGGATCAGCAGCACTACAAGGTATCACGTCTGGTGGATCATGTATCAATACTGATAGGATGGAAAGAAAGGGAGTGCTGCTCTCAGATCAGTTTTCTACATTCAAATCTTTCCTTAACATTCTAATTATTCCACAATACTGATGATGGATCAGCACCTAGAGAAATACACTGCTCAAAAAAATAAAGGGAACACTAAAATAACACATCCTAGATCTGAATGAATGAACTATTCTTATTAAATACTTTTTTCTTTACATAGTTGAATGTGCTGACAACAAAATCACACAAAAATTATCAATGGAAATCAAATTTATCAACCCATGGAGTTCTTGATATGGAGTCACACTCAAAATTAAAGTGGAAAACCACACTACAGGCTGATCCAACTTTGATGTAATGTCCTTAAAACAAGTCAAAATGAGGCTCAGTAGTGTGTGTGGCCTCCACGTGCCTGTATGACCTCCCTACAACGCCTGGGCATGCTCCTGATGAGGTGGCGGACGGTCTCCTGAGGGATCTCCTCCCAGACCTGGACTAAAGCATCCGCCAACTCCTGGACAGTCTGTGGTGCAACGTGGTGGATGGAGCGAAACATGATGTCCCAGATGTGCTCAATTGGATTCAGGTCTGGGGAACGGGCGGGCCAGTCCATAGCATCAATGCCTTCCTCTTGCAGGAACTGCTGACACACTCCAGCCACATGGGGTCTAGCATTGTCTTGCATTAGGAGGAACCCAGGGCCGACCGCACCAGCATATGGTCTCACAAGGGGTCTGAGGATCTCATCTCGGTACCTAATGGCAGTCAGGCTACCTCTGGTGAGCACATGGAGGGCTGTGTGGCCCCACAAAGAAATGCCACCCCATACCATGACTGACCCACCGCCAAACCGGTCATGCTGGAGGATGTTGCAGGAAGCAGAACGTTCTCCACGGCGTCTCCAGATTGTCACGTCTGTCACATGTGCTCAGTGTGAACCTGCTTTCATCTGTGAAGAGCACAGGGCGCCAGTGGCGAATTTGCCAATCTTGGTGTTCTCTGGCAAATGCCAAACGTCCTGCACGGTGTTGGGCTGTAAGCACAACCCCCACCTGTGGACGTCGGGCCCTCATACCACCCTCATGGAGTCTGTTTCTGACCGTTTGAGCAGACACATGCACATTTGTGGCCTGCTGGAGGTCATTTTGCAGGGCTCTGGCAGTGCTCCTCCTGCTCCTTCTTGCACAAAGGCGGAGGTAGCGGTCCTGCTGCTGGGTTGTTGCCCTCCTACGGCCTCCTCCACGTCTCCTGATGTACTGGCCTGTCTCCTGGTAGCGCCTCCATGCTCTGGACACTACACTGACAGACACAGCAAACCTTCTTGCCACAGCTCGCATTGATGTTCCATCCTGGATGAGCTGCACTACCTGAGCCACTTGTGTGGGTTGTAGACTCCGTCTCATGCTACCACTAGAGTGAAAGCACCGCCAGCATTCAAAAGTGACCAAAACATCAGCCAGGAAGCATAGGAACTGAGAAGTGGTCTGTGGTCACCACCTGCAGAACCACTCCTTTATTGGGGGTGTCTTGCTAATTGCCTATAATTTCCACCTGTTGTCTATTCCATTTGCACAACAGCATGTGAAATTTATTGTCAATCAGTGTTGCTTCCTAAGTGGACAGTTTGATTTCACAGAAGTGTGATTGACTTGGAGTTACATTGTGTTGTTTAAGTGTTCCCTTTATTTTTTTGAGCAGTGTATTATCACATATGGCTGCAAATATTGAGGAGGCTTATTCTAATGCCTACCCAATAAAAATGCACTAAATCACAGATTTGGCACATCATTGTGTTCATGTTAGGAAACACATCATTAAATATATTGAGACAAATTACAGACAGTAGCCTACAAGTAGCAAAATATAACTCAATATATTGAACATGGAATATATTTCAATATGATTGAAATAGTCCTATAGCCTACTATTTCTATTTTAATGCAGTCATCTCAGTTTTCATTTGAAGTAAATTTGTAGAAGTCCCTTGTTTCTATCAATTGCAAAGACATTGGCAACTTCGTATTTGTAGTCAACTTTGTTCTGAAATAATTGGCGGTCACAAAGAGACGGATAAACCATGTGATTCTATGTTTAGCAGAGATCTTCTGTGTATAAAGTGATACAGGAGGGCAAAAAAACATCTAACGACATACTCAGCTGTTCTAGTGGTCTGAGGCAGGTGGTAGATTACTCAGCTGTTCTAGTGGTCTGAGGGAGGTGTTAGATTACTCAGCTGTTCTAGTGGTCTGAGGGAGGTGTTAGATTACTCAGCTGTTCTAGTGGTCTGAGGCAGGTGTTAGATTACTCAGCTGTTCTAGTGGTCTGAGGCAGGTGTTAGATTACTCAGCTGTTCTAGTGGTCTGAAGCAGGTGTTAGATTACTCAGCTGTTCTAGTGGTCTGAGGCAGGTGTTAGATTACTCAGCTGTTCTAGTGGTCTGAGGCAGGTGGTAGATTACTCAGCTGTTCTAGTGGTCTGAGGGAGGTGTTAGATTACTCAGCTGTTCTAGTGGTCTGAGGGAGGTGTTAGATTACTCAGCTGTTCTAGTGGTCTGAGGGAGGTGTTAGATTACTCAGCTGTTCTAGTGGTCTGAGGCAGGTGGTAGATTACTCAGCTGTTCTAGTGGTCTGAGGGAGGTGTTAGATTACTCAGCTGTTCTAGTGGTCTGAGGCAGGTGTTAGATTACTCAGCTGTTCTAGTGGTCTGAAGCAGGTGTTAGATTACTCAGCTGTTCTAGTGGTCTGAGGCAGGTGTTAGATTACTCAGCTGTTCTAGTGGTCTGAAGCAGGTGTTAGATTACTCAGCTGTTCTAATGGTCTGAGGCAGGTGTTAGATTACTCAGCTGTTCTAGTGGTCTGAGGCAGGTGGTAGATTACTCAGCTGTTCTAGTGGTCTGAGGGAGGTGTTAGATTACTCAGCTGTTCTAGTGGTCTGAGGCAGGTGTTAGATTACTCAGCTGTTCTAGTGGTCTGAGGCAGGTGTTAGATTACTCAGCTGTTCTAGTGGTCTGAGGCATGTGTTAGATTACTCAGCTGTTCTAGTGGTCTGAGGCAGGTGTTAGATTACTCAGCTGTTCTAGTGGTCTGAGACAGGTGTTAGATTACTCAGCTGTTCTAGTGGTCTGAGGCATGTGTTAGATTACTCAGCTGTTCTAGTGGTCTGAGGCAGGTGTTAGATTACTCAACTGTTCTAGTGGTCTGAGGCAGGTGTTAGATTACTCAGCTGTTCTAGTGGTCTGAGGCAGGTGTTAGATTACTCAGCTGTTCTAGTGGTCTGAGGCAGGTGTTAGATTACTCAGCTGTTCTAGTGGTCTGAGGCAGGTGTTAGATTACTCAGCTGTTCTAGTGGTCTGAGGCAGGTGTTAGATTACTCAGCTGTTCTAGTGGTCTGAGACAGGTGTTAGATTACTCAGCTGTTCTAGTGGTCTGAGGCAGGTGTTAGATTACTCAGCTGTTCTAGTGGTCTGAGGCAGGTGTTAGATTACTCAGCTGTTCTAGTGGTCTGAGGCAGGTGGTAGATTACTCAGCTGTTCTAGTGGTCTGAGGCAGGTGTTAGATTACTCAGCTGTTCTAGTGGTCTGAGGCAGGTGTTAGATTACTCAGCTGTTCTAGTGGTCTGAGGCAGGTGTTAGATTACTCAGCTGTTCTAGTGGTCTGAGACAAGTGTTAGATTACTCAGCTGTTCTAGTGGTCTGAGGCAGGTGTTAGATTACTCAGCTGTTCTAGTGGTCTGAGACAAGTGTTAGATTACTCAGCTGTTCTAGTGGTCTGAGACAAGTGTTAGATTACTCAGCTGTTCTAGTGGTCTGAGGCAGGTGTTAGATTACTCAGCTGTTCTAGTGGTCTGAGGCAGGTGTTAGATTACTCAGCTGTTCTAGTGGTCTGAGGGAGGTGTTAGATTACTCAGCTGTTCTAGTGGTCTGAGACAGGTGTTAGATTACTCAGCTGTTCTAGTGGTCTGAGACAGGTGTTAGATTACTCAGCTGTTCTAGTGGTCTGAGACAGGTGTTAGATTACTCAGCTGTTTTAGTGGTCTGAGGCAGGTGTTAGATTACTCAGCTGTTCTAGTGGTCTTAGGCAGGTGTTAGATTACTCAACTGTTCTAGTGGTCTGAGGCAGGTGTTAGATTACTCAGCTGTTCTAGTGGTCTGAGGCAGGTGTTAGATTACTCAGCTGTTCTAGTGGTCTTAGGCAGGTGTTAGATTACTCAACTGTTCTAGTGGTCTGAGGCAGGTGTTAGATTACTCAGCTGTTCTAGTGGTCTGAGGCAGGTGTTAGATTACTCAGCTGTTCTAGTGGTCTGAGGCAGGTGTTAGATTACTCAGCTGTTCTAGTGGTCTGAGACAAGTGTTAGATTACTCAGCTGTTCTAGTGGTCTGAGGCAGGTGTTAGATTACTCAGCTGTTCTAGTGGTCTGAGACAAGTGTTAGATTACTCAGCTGTTCTAGTGGTCTGAGACAAGTGTTAGATTACTCAGCTGTTCTAGTGGTCTGAGGCAGGTGTTAGATTACTCAGCTGTTCTAGTGGTCTGAGGCAGGTGTTAGATTACTCAGCTGTTCTAGTGGTCTGAGGGAGGTGTTAGATTACTCAGCTGTTCTAGTGGTCTGAGACAGGTGTTAGATTACTCAGCTGTTCTAGTGGTCTGAGACAGGTGTTAGATTACTCAGCTGTTCTAGTGGTCTGAGACAGGTGTTAGATTACTCAGCTGTTTTAGTGGTCTGAGGCAGGTGTTAGATTACTCAGCTGTTCTAGTGGTCTTAGGCAGGTGTTAGATTACTCAACTGTTCTAGTGGTCTGAGGCAGGTGTTAGATTACTCAGCTGTTCTAGTGGTCTGAGGCAGGTGTTAGATTACTCAGCTGTTCTAGTGGTCTTAGGCAGGTGTTAGATTACTCAACTGTTCTAGTGGTCTGAGGCAGGTGTTAGATTACTCAGCTGTTCTAGTGGTCTGAGGGAGGAGGTAGATTACTCAGCTGTTCTAGTGGTCTGAGGGAGGTGTTAGATTACTCAGCTGTTCTAGTGGTCTGAGGCAGGTGTTAGATTACTCAGCTGTTCTAGTGGTCTGAGGCAGGTGTTAGATTACTCAGCTGTTCTAGTGGTCTGAGGCAGGTGTTAGATTACTCAGCTGTTCTAGTGGTCTGAGGCAGGTGTTAGATTACTCAGCTGTTCTAGTGGTCTGAGGGAGGTGGTAGATTACTCAGCTGTTCTAGTGGTCTGAGGCAGGTGTTAGATTACTCAGCTGTTCTAGTGGTCTGAGGCAGGTGTTAGATTACTCAGCTGTTCTAGTGGTCTGAGGCAGGTGTTAGATTACTCAGCTGTTCTAGTGGTCTGAGGCAGGTGTTAGATTACTCAGCTGTTCTAGTGGTCTGAGGCAGGTGTTAGATTACTCAGCTGTTCTAGTGGTCTGAGGCAGGTGGTAGATTACTCAGCTGTTCTAGTGGTCTGAGGCAGGTGTTAGATTACTCAGCTGTTCTAGTGGTCTGAGGCAGGTGTTAGATTACTCAGCTGTTCTAGTGGTCTGAGGCAGGTGTTAGATTACTAAACTGTTCTAGTGGTCTGAGGCAGGTGTTAGATTACTCAGCTGTTCTAGTGGTCTGAGGGAGGTGGTAGATTACTCAGCTGTTCTAGTGGTCTGAGGCAGGTGTTAGATTACTCAGCTGTTCTAGTGGTCTGAGGCAGGTGTTAGATTACTCAGCTGTTCTAGTGGTCTGAGACAGGTGGTAGATTACTCATCGGTTCTAGTGGTCTGAGGCAGGTGTTAGATTACTCAGCTGTTCTAGTGGTCTGAGGCAGGTGGTAGATTACTCAGCTGTTCTAGTGGTCTGAGGCAGGTGGTAGATTACTCAGCTGTTCTAGTGGTCTGAGGCAGGTGTTAGATTACTCAGCTGTTCTAGTGGTCTGAGACAGGTGTTAGATTACTCAGCTGTTCTAGTGGTCTGAGGCAGGTGTTAGATTACTCAGCTGTTCTAGTGGTCTGAGACAGGTGGTAGATTACTCAGCTGTTCTAGTGGTCTGAGGCAGGTGTTAGATTACTCAGCTGTTCTAGTGGTCTGAGGGAGGTGTTAGATTACTCAGCTGTTCTAGTGGTCTGAGGGAGGTGTTGTGTTAGATTACTCAGCTGTTCTAGTGGTCTGAGGCAGGTGTTAGATTACTCAGCTGTTCTAGTGGTCTGAGGCAGGTGTTAGATTACTCAGCTGTTCTAGTGGTCTGAGGCAGGTGGTAGATTACTCAGCTGTTCTAGTGGTCTGAGGCAGGTGTTAGATTACTCAGCTGTTCTAGTGGTCTGAGGGAGGTGTTAGATTACTCAGCTGTTCTAGTGGTCTGAGGGAGGTGTTAGATTACTCAGCTGTTCTAGTGGTCTGAGGCAGGTGGTAGATTACTCAGCTGTTCTAGTGGTCTGAGGCAGGTGTTAGATTACTCAGCTGTTCTAGTGGTCTGAGGGAGGTGTTAGATTACTCAGCTGTTCTAGTGGTCTGAGGGAGGTGTTAGATTACTCAGCTGTTCTAGTGGTCTGAGGCAGGTGGTAGATTACTCAGCTGTTCTAGTGGTCTGAGGCAGGTGTTAGATTACTCAGCTGTTCTAGTGGTCTGAGGCAGGTGGTAGATTACTCAGCTGTTCTAGTGGTCTGAGGCAGGTGGTAGATTACTCAGCTGTTCTAGTGGTCTGAGGCAGGTGTTAGATTACTCAGCTGTTCTAGTGGTCTGAGACAGGTGTTAGATTACTCAGCTGTTCTAGTGGTCTGAGGCAGGTGTTAGATTACTCAGCTGTTCTAGTGGTCTGAGACAGGTGGTAGATTACTCAGCTGTTCTAGTGGTCTGAGGCAGGTGTTAGATTACTCAGCTGTTCTAGTGGTCTGAGGGAGGTGTTAGATTACTCAGCTGTTCTAGTGGTCTGAGGGAGGTGTTAGATTACTCAGCTGTTCTAGTGGTCTGAGGCAGGTGGTAGATTACTCAGCTGTTCTAGTGGTCTGAGGCAGGTGTTAGATTACTCAGCTGTTCTAGTGGTCTGAGGCAGGTGTTAGATTACTCAGCTGTTCTAGTGGTCTGAGGCAGGTGTTAGATTACTCAGCTGTTCTAGTGGTCTGAGGCAGGTGGTAGATTACTCAGCTGTTCTAGTGGTCTGAGGGAGGTGTTAGATTACTCAGCTGTTCTAGTGGTCTGAGGCAGGTGTTAGATTACTCAGCTGTTCTAGTGGTCTGAGACAGGTGGTAGATTACTCAGCTGTTCTAGTGGTCTGAGGGAGGTGGTAGATTACTCAGCTGTTCTAGTGGTCTGAGGCAGGTGTTAGATTACGAGCGTTATAAAAGTGAAACGTGAATAACAATGGTTTATATAAACAGCTCAGAGATTTACAATGCTCCTATGAAAATGTTAATGATGAACTTGGCCTTAAAATGCTTTTGAAAAGCGGACCCTGGATAAAAAATATCTGCTAAATACTAAAATGTAAAATATAAATGTTTTACATACAGATCTCATGTTATTTTATTGAATTATTATTTTTAAATATTTAAATATTGATGTCACAAGTGTATAATTTGTACAATTCTTTATTAAAGATGTAGTTCTTTGTTACATTTGTCTGTGTTAAATCTAGTAGTACCACCTATGTAGCATTTAGCAAAAAAATAACATTTGTTTCTCTGAGGTGAATTGATAGATTATATACAAATACATGTCTGTCATTTAACAACCCCATGCCATGATTAGTTTGTGAGAAAACAACCATTTATTTGAGAATTTCTTTAAACAATAAAAGCTAATTTACGAACGTTTCTGAAAATGTATATATAGCAATTTGGAATGAAACTCTTCTTATGTTTCCCCATCTGAGCTCAGAGTAGATGAGAGATGTAATGTTTGTCTCTGTTGTGTTGAAGCCCAATCAAGCAGGAGAGACCAGCCTCCCCTGTACCCAGCTGTGTGTCCATGAAGAGTGACAAGTCTATGGAACCTCCTATACACTTTCGAGAGGGAGACTTTTCTACTGAACAAAGGTAAGAAGAACTCATGGGTCCTGGTCAGTGAGTTAAACAACACTGTCTCTAGTCATTTCTCCTCTCCCATTTTGCCATTTCTATTTGTTGTTTTCATAATCCATAGGCTAATCATTTTGTCCATTTTCATAGTCCTAAAACAAGATTAAACAAACACAACATTCCCTCTGTGTGTGTGTGTGTGTGTGTGTGTGTGTGTGTGTGTGTGTGTGTGTGTGTGTGTGTGTGTGTGTGTGTGTGTGTGTGTGTGTGTGTGTGTGTGTGTGTGTGTACTCCCTGGATGAGGAGATGTAATCTCATGTTTTGTCCACAGAAACCAACAGGAGAGATCAGAGTCAGAGATTCTCAGTGGTCAGTCTTCCCAGAGTCATCAAACAGACCTGGCCTCCATATTCAGTGTATGTGGTCCTGTTATGTACATTTGTTTTTGTTCACCTCAAGTAAAGTTGATTTGTCAATCATTCATTAATGTGTTAATGAGAAAGTATTTAGTCTCTTGCTTAACTTATTTACTTTATTTATTTCAGTTGCTTGAAGAGAATATTATTACATTTGTGAAGAACGAGCTGAAGATGTTCAAGAGGATTCTTAGTCCAGAACTCCCAGAAGGCTTTGAGAGTCAGAAGCAGGAAGTGGTGGATGGTGAAGATGAGAAGCAGGAAAGCAGTGCCAGAGAGGGGGCTCTGAAGATCACACTGCACGTCCTGAGGAAAATGAACCAGAAGGAGCTTGCTGACACACTGGAGAAATGTAAGATCTGTCTGCCTCATGTTGAATGCTGTTTTATAACATTTAAAAGCTGTAGCTAATGTACAGCTAAAGTAGCTGTGTAACTCAATGATATTGTAGCAGCCTTAACACTATTAGGTTCGAGTTTCTCAGAGTAAATAACTCACGGACTCCAGAGAAGCTTAACCAAGATTCTTTCCAGAGGGTCAATACAGCTGTAATTCAGACAACAACAACAAAACATTTCATACAGCAGTGATATTTAACCCTTCCTCATAGGCTGAGTCTCCTCCTACACATCTGTACAAACATTGTTCTTTACTGCTAGGCAGGACACTAGTGATACGGGCCATGAACTTTATTTCTCCCTTAAGGTGACCTGACCTGACCTCAACCCCCCTCCATCACTAATCCATGGCTCTCTCCCCTTATCAATGCCTGCCCTGACCTCAACCCCCCTTCATCACTAATCCATGGCTCTCTCCCCTTATCAATACCTGCCCTGACCTCAACCCCCCTCCATCACTAATCCATGGCTCTCTCCCCTTATCAATGCCTGCCACATGTAATCACTTCCCTGCACTCAACACATTCCAAGCTTAGGGCATACACTATATACCCTCCTCCTATAACCATTAACTTCTGGTGTAGACCCTCCACTATATACCTTCCTCCTATAACCATTACCTTCTGGTGTAGACCCTCCACTATATACCTTCCTCCTACAGATACCCATTAACTTCTGGTGTAGACCCTCCACTATATACCTTCCTCCTATAACCATTACCTTCTGGTGTAGACCCTCCACTATATACCTTCCTCCTATACCCATTACCTTCTGGTGTAGACCCTCCACTATATACCTTCCTCCTATAACCATTACCTTCTGGTGTAGACCCTCCACTATATACCTTCCTCTTATAACCATTACCTTCTGGTGTAGACCCTCCACTGTATACCTTCCTCCTATAACCATTACCTTCTGGTGTAGACCCTCCACTATATACCTTCCTCCTATAACCATTACCTTCTGGTGTAGACCCTCCACTATATACCTTCCTCCTATAACCATTACCTTCTGGTGTAGACCCTCCACTATATACCCTCCTCCTATAACCATTAACGTCTGGTGTAGACCCTCCACTATATACCTTCCTCCTATAACCATTACCTTCTGGTGTGGACCCTCCACTATATACCCTCCTCCTATAACCATTAACGTCTGGTGTAGACCCTCCACTATATACCTTCCTCCTATACCCATTAACTTCTGGTGTAGACCCTCCACTATATACCTTCCTCCTATACCCATTAACTTCTGGTGTAGACCCACCACTATATACCTTCCTCCTATACTCATTAACTTCTGGTGTAGACCCTCCACTATATACTTTTCTCCTATAACCCTTAACTTCTAATGTAGACCCTCCACTATATACCTTCCTCCTACAGATACCCATTAACTTCTGGTGTAGACCCTCCACTATATACCTTCCTCCTCCTATACCCATTAACTTCTGGTGTAGACCCTCCACTATATACCTTCCTCCTCCTATACCCATTAACTTCTGGTGTAGACCCTCCACTATATACCTTCCTCCTCCTATACCCATTAACTTCTGGTGTAGACCCTCCACTATATACCTTCCTCCTCCTATACCCATTAACTTCTGGTGTAGACCCTCCACTATATACCTTCCTCCTCCTATACCCATTAACTTCTGGTGTAGACCCTCCACTATATACCTTCCTCCTCCTATACCCATTAACTTCTGGTGTAGACCCTCCACTATATACCTTCCTCCTCCTATACCCATTAACTTCTGGTGTAGACCCTCCACTATATACCTTCCTCCTCCTATACCCATTAACTTCTGGTGTAGGCCCTCCACTATATACCTTCCTCCTCCTATACCCATTAACTTCTGGTGTAGACCCTCCACTATATACCTTCCTCCTCCTATACCCATTAACTTCTTGTGTAGACCCTCCACTATATACCTTCCTCCTCCTATACCCATTAACTTCTGGTGTAGACCCTCCACTATATACCTTCCTCCTCCTATACCCATTAACTTCTGGTGTAGACCCTCCACTATATACCTTCCTCCTCCTATACCCATTAACTTCTGGTGTAGACCCTCCACTATATACCTTCCTCCTCCTATACCCATTAACTTCTGGTGTAGACCCTCCACTATATACCTTCCTCCTCCTATACCCATTAACTTCTGGTGTAGACCCTCCACTATATACCTTCCTCCTCCTATACCCATTAACTTCTGGTGTAGACCCTCCACTGTATACCTTCCTCCTCCTATACCCATTAACTTCTGGTGTAGACCCTCCACTATATACCTTCCTCCTCCTATACCCATTAACTTCTGGTGTAGACCCTCCACTGTATACCTTCCTCCTCCTATACCCATTAATTTCTGGTGTAGACCCTCCACTATATACCTCCCTCCTCCTATACCCATTAACTTCTGGTGTAGACCCTCCACTATATACCTTCCTCCTCCTATACCCATTCACTTCTGGTGTAGACCCTCCACTATATACCTTCCTCCTCCTATACCCATTAACTTCTGGTGTAGACCCTCCACTATATACCTTCCTCCTCCTATACCCATTAACTTCTGGTGTAGACCCTCCACTGTATACCTTCCTCCTCCTATACCCATTAACTTCTGGTGTAGACCCTCCACTGTATACCTTCCTCCTCCTATACCCATTAACTTCTGGTGTAGACCCTCCACTATATACCTTCCTCCTCCTATACCCATTAACTTCTGGTGTAGACCCTCCACTGTATACCTTCCTCCTCCTATACCCATTAACTTCTGGTGTAGACCCTCCACTGTATACCTTCCTCCTCCTATAACCATTAACTTCTGGTGTAGACCCTCCACTGTATACCTTCCTCCTCCTATACCCATTAACTTCTGGTGTAGACCCTCCACTGTATACCTTCCTCCTCCTATAACCATTAACTTCTGGTGTAGACCCTCCACTATATACCTTCCTCCTATAGATACCCATTAACTTCTGGTGTAGACCCTCCACT
Source organism: Salvelinus namaycush (assembly GCF_016432855.1). Taxonomy (NCBI): domain Eukaryota; kingdom Metazoa; phylum Chordata; class Actinopteri; order Salmoniformes; family Salmonidae; genus Salvelinus; species Salvelinus namaycush. The sequence goes on from NW_024061572.1 coordinate 27,270, forward strand.
GTATACCTACCTCCTCCTATACCCATTAACTTCTGGTGTAGACCCTCCACTATATACCTTCCTCCTATACCCATTAACTTCTGGTGTAGACCCACCACTATATACCTTCCTCCTATACCCATTAACTTCTGGTGTAGACCCTCCACTATATACCTTCCTCCTATACCCATTAACTTCTGGTGTAGACCCTCCACTATATACCTTCCTCCTCCTATACCCATTAACTTCTGGTGTAGACCCTCCACTATATACCTTCCTCCTCCTATACCCATTAACTTCTGGTGTAGACCCTCCACTGTATACCTTCCTCCTCCTATACCCATTAACTTCTGGTGTAGACCCTCCACTATATACCTTCCTCCTCCTATACCCATTATCTTCTGGTGTAGACCCTCCACTGTATACCTTCCTCCTCCTATACCCATTAATTTCTGGTGTAGACCCTCCACTATATACCTTCCTCCTCCTATACCCATTAACTTCTGGTGTAGACCCTCCACTATATACCTTCCTCCTCCTATACCCATTAACTTCTGGTGTAGACCCTCCACTATATACCTTCCTCCTCCTATACCCATTAACTTCTGGTGTAGACCCTCCACTATATACCTTCCTCCTCCTATACCCATTAACTTCTGGTGTAGACCCTCCACTATATACCTTCCTCCTCCTATAACCATTAACTTCTGGTGTAGACCCTCCACTATATACCTTCCTCCTATAGATACCCATTAACTTCTGGTGTAGACCCTCCACTGTATACCTACCTCCTCCTATACCCATTAACTTCTGGTGTAGACCCTCCACTATATACCTTCCTCCTATACCCATTAACTTCTGGTGTAGACCCACCACTATATACCTTCCTCCTATACCCATTAACTTCTGGTGTAGACCCTCCACTATATACCTTCCTCCTATACCCATTAACTTCTGGTGTAGACCCTCCACTATATACCTTCCTCCTCCTATACCCATTAACTTCTGGTGTAGACCCTCCAAACCTCAGCACTCCCTCAGTGACATGAATAAGTATCTTTTATATTCTCCAAACCCAACAACACAACACCTAGTGACCTCATCAAGTAGCAGCAGGGATGTATTGTGGTGATTAATTTAGAGAGAGAGAGACAACATTAATAATACCATCAATAATACCAATAATAATATAATCAGTTACACCAGTCTGTAATGCATTATGAAAACATTTACACATTTATACAGTCAGAATATAAGATTATACTTTAAAACTTTATAACAGTCCTACAATAGTGTAGGCATTAAAACAGACGTAATATTAATATCCTCTGTGTTATTTCTAGATTCAGATGAGCTTGCTGTGATTTGCCAACGTGAACTCAAATCTAATCTAAAGAAGAAGTTTCAATGTGTATTTGAGGGGATCGCTAAACAAGGAAACCCAACACTTCTCAATAAGATCTACACAGAGCTCTACATCACAGAGGGTGGAACAGGAGAGGTCAATACTGAACATGAGCTGAGGCAGATTGAGACAACAACCAGGAAACAAGCAAGACCAGAGACTGCAGTCAAATGTAACGACATCTTCAAACCCTTAACTGGACAAGACAAACTTATCAGAACTGTGCTGACAAAGGGAGTCGCTGGCATTGGAAAAACAGTCTCTGTGCAGAAGTTCATTCTGGACTGGGCTGAAGGAAAAGCAAATCAGGATGTCCAATTTGTATTTTCATTCCCTTTTCGGGAGCTGAATTTAATGAAAGAGGACAAACACACGTTCATTGAACTTCTCAATCACTTCTCAATGGAAATCAAAGAATCAAGAATCTCCAACTACAACAAGTACAAAGTTCTGTTCATCTTTGATGGTCTGGATGAGTGCCGACTGCCCCTAGACTTCCAGAAGAACAAGATCTGTTGTGACGTCACAGAGTCAACCTCAGTGGATGTTCTGCTGACAAATCTCATCAAGGGAAATCTGCTTCCCTCTGCTCTCCTCTGGATAACTACCCAACCTGCAGCAGCCAATAAGATCCCTTCAGGGTGTGTTGACCAGGTGACAGAGGTACGAGGGTTCAATGACCCACAGAAGGAGGAGTACTTCAGGAAGAGATTCAGTGATGAGGACCTGGCCAGCAGAATCATCTCACACATAAAGACATCAAGGAGCCTCCACATCATGTGCCACATTCCAGTCTTCTGTTGGATTTCTGCAACAGTCCTTGAACACATGCTGAAACATAAGAGAGAAGAGATGCCCAAGACTCTGACTGAGATGTACACACACCTTGTGGTGTTTCATACCAAACAGAATAATGAAAAGTATCTTGAAAAAGAAGAGACGGGTCTACACTGGAATAAAGAGAGCATTCTGTCACTGGGAAAACTGGCTTTTCAGCAGCTTGTGAATGGCAATCTGATTTTCTCTGAAGAAGACCTGAAAGAGGCTGACATTAATGTCACTGACGCCTCAGTGTACTCAGGATTGTGCACACAGCTCTTTAAAGAGGAATGTGGGCTGTACCAGGAGAAGGTGTACTGCTTTTTCCATCTGAGCATTCAGGAGTTTCTGGCTGCTGTATATGTGTTCCTCTCATTCATCAACAACAATGAGAATCTAATGGCCGAACCGCAATCAACATCCAGGAACCTTTCTGCGCTGTTCAGAGACAAGCCTGCAGTTACTGTCTACAAGAGTGCTGTGGATAAAGCCTTACAAAGTGAGACGGGAAACCTGGACCTTTTCCTCCGCTTCCTTCTGGGCCTCTCACTGGAGTCCAATCAGAAGCACTTACAAGGTCTATTGACAAAGACAAGAAGCAGCTCACAGACACATGAAGAAACAGTCAAGTACATCAAGGAGAAGATCAGGGAGAATCCCTCTCCAGAGAGGAGCATCAATCTGTTCCACTGTCTGAATGAACTGAATGATCATTCTCTAGTGGAGGAGATCCAAAGCTACCTGAGCTCAGGAAGTCTCTCAAAACCCAACCTGTCACCTGCACAGTGGTCAGCTCTGGTCTTTGTGTTGCTGACTTCAGAAAAGGAGCTGGATGTGTTTGACCTGAAGAAATACTCCAGATCAGAGGAAGGTCTTCTGAGGCTGCTGCCAGTGGTCAAAGCCTCCAGAGCTGTTCTGTGAGTAAATAAAATGACATATAAGAACTAATCATCAGGAAGAAATATTCAGTTTAGAGTAAAATATGCATTATAATATGTGTATATTATTATATTGAAAAACAAATTGAATAAATGCATTGATTTTCCCGTTAGTATAACATTATGACCATATAATTCTAGGAGACGGAAGATGAATCTATATGTTGTTTGGGAGAATAAACCAAATGCATCTGCCATTGTCCTTCTAAACTACTGGTGTTAAATTAACAGTGTGTTTGTGAAGTCATGATGATCTCTTTGCAGGCTGTCAGGCTGTGGAGTCACAGAGGAAGGCTGTGCTTCTCTGGCCTCAGCTCTGAGTTCAAACCCCTCACACCTGAGAGAGCTGGATCTGAGTAACAATGACCTGAAGGATTCAGGAGTGAAGCTGCTCTCTGCTGGACTGGGGAATCCCCACTGTAAACTGGAGACTCTGAGGTCAGTATTATCACATACGAAAGCACTTTATTTATTTAATTCTCCCATTTGTAAAAGTCGTAATTATTCAGACATATTCACTTATAGTGTATTAAAGTAGTCATAAGTTTAGTATTTGGTCCCATATTCCATGCCTGCAGTGATTACATCAAGCTTGTGATTCTACTAACTTGTTGAATGTATTTGCAGTTTGTCTTGGTTGTGTTTTGGATGTTTTTCCTAATTGAACCTGAATGGTGAATAATGTCCTGTCATTTTGGAGTCACTTCACTTGTATTGTCAGTAAGAATAGAAGATGTTTCTGAACACTTCTACATTCATGTGGATGCTACCAAGATTATGAATAATCAGGAAGGAATCGTGAATGATGATAAATGATAAAGTTACAGAGGCACAAAGAGCATACCCCCCTCTGTTATTGGTAATGGTGACAGGTTAGCATGTTTTGTTGTAGCCTCTGTTATTGGTAATGGTGAGATGTTAGCATGTTTTGTTGTAGCTTCTGTTATTGGTAATGGTGAGAGGTTAGCATGTTTTGTTGTAGCCTCTGTTATTGGTAATGGTGAGATGTTAGCATGTTTTGTTGTAGCTTCTGTTATTGGTAATGGTGAGAGGTTAGCATGTTTTGTTGTAGCCTCTGTTATTGGTAATGGTGAGAGGTTAGCATGTTTTGTTGTAGCCTCTGTTATTGGTAATGGTGAGAGGTTAGCATGTTTTGTTGTAGTCTCTGTTATTGGTAGTGGTGAGAGGTTAGCATGTTTTGTTTTAGTCTCTGTTATTGGTAATGGTGAGAGGTTAGCATGTTTTGTTGTAGTCTCTGTTATTGGTAATGGTGAGAGGTTAGCATGTTTTGTTGTAGTCTCTGTTATCTTCTCACGAGTCACCATCCCGGATCCGGGAGCACCCCCCACAGTAAAAAAGCTGACTAGCATAGCCTAGCATAGCGTCACAAGTAAATACTAGCATCTAAATATCATTAAATCACAAGTCCAAGACACCAGATGAAAGATACAGATCTTGTGAATCCAGCCATCCTTTCTGATTTTTAAAATGTTTTACAGGGAAGACACAATATGTAAATCTATTAGCTAACCACGATAGCAAAAGACACAACTTTTTTTACTCCACCAGTTTTTTACTCCATCAGTAGCTATCACAATTCCGACTAAATAAAGATATATATAGCCACTAACCAAGAAACAACTTCATAAGATGGCAGTCTGATAACATATTTATGGTATAGCATATGTTTTTTAGAAAAATGTGCATATTTCAGGTATAAATCACAGTTCTACATTGCAGCTGCAATCTGAAATAGCGTTGGAAGCAGCCGGAATAATTACAGAGACCGACGTCAATTACCAAAATACTCATCCTAAAACATTTCTGAAAAATACACAGCATACAACAAATGAAAGACCAACATCTTGTGAATCCAGCCATCATTTCTGATTTTTAAAATGTTTTACAGGGAAGACACAATATGTAAATCTATTAGCTAACCACGTTAGCAAAAGACACCACTTTTTTTACTCCACCAGTTTTTTACTCCATCAGTAGCTATCACTAATTCGACTAAATAAAGATATATATAGCCACTAACCAAGAAACAACTTCATAAGATGACAGTCTGATAACATATTTATGGTATAGCATATGTTTTTTTAGAAAAATGTGCATTTTTCAGGTATAAATCATAGTTTACCATTGCAGCCACTATCACAAAACTCACCAAAGGGACTAGAATAACTACAGAGAGCAACGTGTATTACCTAATTACTCATCATAAAACATTTCTTAAAAATACACAGCGTACAGCAATTGAAAGACACAGATCTTGTGAATCCAGACAATATTTCAGATTTTCTAAGTGTTTTACAGCGAAAACACAATATATCGTTATATTAGCATACCACATGAGCTAACATCACCCCAGCATTGATTCAAGGCAAAAAGAGCGATAACGTTATCACCACCAAAATATATTAATTTTTTCACTAACCTTCTCAGAATTCTTCAGATGACAGTCCTGTAACATCATATTACACAATGCATATAGAGTTTGTTCGAAAATGTGCATATTTAGCATCACAAATCGTGGTTATGCAATGTAATCTGTCAAAACATGGCATGCATTCTGGCCGGCGCCATCTTGGAAAGGCACCTAAGTTTACGATTATTTATCGATTAGATTGACAAAAAAAATACAGGTTGGACAGCTAATGAAAGATGCATTGGTTATTAATGCAACCGCCGATTTAGATTTTTAAAATTAACGTTACTAGACATACAGTGTGCGTTACAGCCAGACTAGTGCCGCAACAATGGCCGACAAATGCGTTTACATTTTTCCACATAAATACGGAATAAAATCATAAATAGCTCTTACTTTTGGACGAGCTTCCATCAGTATCTTGGGCAAGGTGTCCTTTGTCCAAAATAATCATTGCTTTGTTGTAAAACGTCCTCTTCAACTTCGGAACTAGCAGCTAACAATAGCTACGTGGCACACACATGTCCAAATCATCAAAACACAATACTACGAAAATTCCGAAAATAGCAATATACTCGCATAAACTGATATAAATCGGTTTAAAATAACTTCGTTATGATGTTTCTAACACCTATATCGAATTAAATCACAGACGGATATATCTTAGGTCGATAACAGGAGCTTTTGAGCATGCCATTCTGATGTCCTCTCTTGCGCCTTGACGAGGGTCCAAAAGAACGGACATGTCACTCCATGGCGTTTTATAAACTCTGTGAAATACGTAGAGACTCCATTCCACTTCTCATTGGTTACTGACATCCAGGGGAAGGCGGGTGCAGTTCATTTCGACCCATAGGGCACATACAGACCTTTAAACTGATCCGAGATCAGAGCCTAGTTTTCAGACCTTCGCATGTCCTGTCATGATTTTCGCTGTAGAAAGAGTTCTGGTTCACCCACAGACATAATTCAAACGGTTTTAGAAACTAGAGATTGTTTTCTATCCAATAGTAATAATAATATGCATATTGTACGAGCAAGAATTGAGTACGAGGCAGTTTAATTTGGAGACGCAAAATGTCGAAGTTGAAACAGCACCCCCTGTATTCTCAAAAGGTTATTGGTAATGGTGAGAGGTTAACATTTTTTGTTTCAGCCTCTGTTATTGGTAATGGTGAGAGGTTAGCATGTTTTGTTGTCGTCTCTGTTATTGGTAATGGTGAGAGGTTAGCATGTTTTCTTGTAGCCTCTGTAACTTTCTCACTCATTATTATTCATGATTGATTCATGATGTTTCTTAATCATGGCATCATCAGAATTAATTTATTATTGTTTAGAAACATGTTATCTACTCACTTAGACAGAACATTTCTCCAGTCATCATCCACCATTTTGTTATTGGGCAAAACACAACCCAAAACACAACCAAAACAAACTGCAAATGCAACCAGTGAGTTTACAACCAAATACTAAACTTTTGACTACTTTAATACACTATGAGTGAATTGGTCAGAATACTTATGACTTCTTCAAATGGGGGGACTGGAAACATAAAGTGTTTTAATTTTTAATCTTGAAACAGATACAGTTGAAGTCGGAAGTTTACACTAGGTTGGAGTCATTAAAACTTGTTTTTCAACCACTCCACACACTTCTTGTTAACAAACTATAGTTTTGGCAAGTCCGTTAGGATATCTACTTTGTACATGACACAAGTCATTTTTCAAACAATTGTTTACAGATAGATTATTTCACTTATAATTCACTATATCACAATTCCAGTGGGTCAGAAGTTTACATACACGAAGTTGACTGTGCCTTTAAACAGCTTGGACAATTCCAGAAAATGATGTCATGGCTTTAGAAGCATCTGATAGACTAATTTACATAATTTGGATGTATTTCAAGGCCTACCTTCAAACTCAGTGCCTCATTGCTTGACATCATGGGAAAATGAAAAGAAATCAGCCAAGATCTCAAATGTTTTTGTAGACCTCCACAAGCCTGGTTCATCCTTGGGAGCAATTTCCAAACGCCTGAAGGTAACACGTTCATCTGTTCAAACAATAGTTCGCAAGTCTAAACACGATGGGACCACACAGCTGTCATACCGCTCAGGAAGGAGACACGTTCTGTCTCCTAGAGATGAACTTACTTTGGTGCAAATGAATCCCAGAACAACAGCAAAGGACCTTGTGAAGATGCTGGAGGAAACAGGTACAAAAGTATCTATATCCACAGTAAAACGAGTCCTATATCGACATCACCTGAAAGGCCGCTCAGCAAGGAATAAGCCACTGCTCTCAAACCGCCATAAAAAAAGCCAGACTACGGTTTGCAGCTGCGCATGGGGACAAAGATCGTACTTTTTGGAGAAATGTCCTCTGGTCAGATGAAACTAAAAAATAACTGTTTGGTTATAATGACCATCGTTATGTTTGGAGGAAAAAGGGGGAGGCTTGCAAGCCGAAGAACACCATCCCAACAGTGAAGTCCGGGGGTGGCAGCATCATGTTGTGGGGGTGCTTTGCTGCAGAAGGGACTGGTGCACTTCACAAATAGTTGGCATCATGAGGAGGGAAAATTATGTGGATATATTGAAGCAACATCTCAAGACATCAGTCAGGAAGTTAAAGATTGGTCACAAATGGGTCTTCCAAATGGACAATGACCCCAATCATACTTCCAAGTTGTGGCAAAATGGCTTAAGGACAACAAAGTCAAGGTATTGGAGTGGCCATCACAAAGCCCTGACCACAATCCTAATGAAAATTTGTGGACAGAACTGAAAAAGCGTGTGCGAGCAAGGTGGACTACAAACCTGACTCAGTTACACCATCTCTGTCAGGAGGAATGGGCCAAAATTCACCCAACTTATTGTGGGAAGCTTGTGTAAGGCTACCCGAAACGTTTGACCCAAGTTAAACAATTTAAAGGCAATGCCACCAAATACTAATTAAGGGTATGTAAACTACTGACACTCTGGGAATGTGATGAAATAAATAAAAGCTGAAATAAATCATATTCTCTACTATTATTCTAACATTTCACATTCTTAAAATAAAGTGGTGATCCTAACTGACCTAAGACAGGGGATTTTTACTTGGATTCAATGTCAGGAATTGTAAAACTGAGTTTAAATGTATTTGGCTAAGGTGTATGTAAACTTCCGACTTCAACTGTATGTATTAAAATACCCTAAAATAAAAGGTGACATTTTATACTGTCACCTCATATAAAACATTTGATCTGAAATCCAAAATGTTGGTCTATAGATCCACATTTAAAATGTTTGCTTCACTGTCAAAATAGATATGGTGTGGACTGTATACTCAATACAACCTAAATCTGATACCTCACTGTCTGCCTTTTGACTGATACTGATTTTAAACTGGTCTGGTCAGTATACTCAAATGTTTGTACTATACATGTTTCTATCTGCACGCAATACTTTGATAATTTGTCATTTTTAATGATGATACATGAATTTACAAATAGATATGGAAGGTTTCAGGACACTGATAAATCAGAATATGTTGAACAAATATACTGCCTCTTCATTTTCACCACCAAAGATTATCAGTGTGATTTTAATATGATTTGACTCTTTGCAGGCTGTCAGGCTGTGGACTCACAGAGGAAGGCTGTGCTTCTCTGGTCTCAGCTCTGAGGTCAAACCCCTCACACCTGAGAGAGCTGGACCTGAGTAACAATGACCTGAAGGATTCAGGAGTGAAGCTGCTCTCTGCTGGACTGGGGAATCCCCACTGTAAACTGAAGACTCTGAGGTCAGTATTCCTGTAGTTGGTCAACAAGTGATAACTGTTCACCAGATCCACATGTGTTTACCAGACACACATAGTCCACACCATATGTGTTTGGACAGTGAAGCTTACAGTTTTACATTTGGTGCTATGCTCCAGCATTTTGGATTTGAGATACAATGTTTCATATTAGGTGACAGTATAGAATGTCACCTTATATTTCAGGTATTTTCATACATATATTTGTTACTGTTAAGAAAGGAAAGCACTTTAAGTATGTAGTTCTCCCATTTGAAAAAGTCATATATAATCGGACATATTCACTTATAGTATATTAAAGTAGTCATAAGTTTAGTATTTGGTCCCATATTCCATGCCTGCAGTGATTACATCAAGCTTGTGATTCTACTAACTTGTTGAATGCATTTGCAGTTTGTCTTGGTTGTGTTTTGGATGTTTTTCTTAATAGAAACTGAATGGTGAATAATGTCCTGTCATTTTGGAGTCACTTCACTTGTATTGTCAGTAAGAATAGAAGATGTTTCTGAACACTTCTACATTCATGTGGATGCTACCATGATTATGAATAATCAGGAATTAATAGAGAATGATGATGAATAACAAAGTAATAGAGGCACAAAGATCAGAATAAATGCTGACCTCCTCTGTTATTGGTAATGGTGAGAGGTTAGCATGTTTTGTTGTAGTCTCTGTTATTGGTAATGGTGAGAGGTTAGCATGTTTTGTTATAGCCTCTGATATTGGTAGTGGTGAGAGGTTAGCATGTTTTGTTGTAGACTCTGTTACTGGTAGTGGTGAGAGGTTAGCATGTTTTGTTGTAGCCTCTGTTATTGGTAATGGTGAGAGGTTAGCATGTTTTGTTGTTGTCTCTGTTATTGGTAATGGTGAGAGGTTAGCATGTTTTGTTGTAGCCTCTGTTATTGGTAATGGTGAGAGGTTAGCATGTTTTGTTGTAGCCTCTGTTATTGGTAATGGTGAGAGGTTAGCATGTTTTGTTGTAGCCTCTGATAATGGTAATGGTGAGAGGTTAGCATGTTTTGTTGTAGCCTCTGATATTGGTAGTGGTGAGAGGTTAGCATGTTTTGTTGTAGCCTCTGTTATTGGTAATGGTGAGAGGTTAGCATGTTTTGTTGTAGTCTCTGTTATTGGTAATGGTGAGAGGTTAGCATGTTTTGTTGTAGCCTCTGTTATTGGTAATGCGGAGAGGTTAGCATGTTTTGTTGTAGCCTCTGATAATGGTAATGTTGAGAGGTTAGCATGTTTTGTTGTAGCCTCTGTTATTGGTAATGGTGAGAGGTTAGCATGTTTTGTTGTAACCTCTGTTTTTGGTAATGGTGAGAGGTTAGCATGTTTATTGTGGCCTCTGTAACTTTCTCACTCATTATTATTCATGATTCATTCATGATTTTTCTTAATCATGGCTTCATCAGGGTTAATTTAGTAGTGTTTAGAAACATGTTATCTACTCACTTAGACAGAATAATTATCCAGTCATCACCCACCATTTATTACTGGGCAAAACACAACCCAAAACACACTGCAAATGCAACAAACGAGTTGACTGCCAAATACTAAACTTTTGACTACTTTAGTACACTATGAGTGAGTTGGTCAGAATACTTATGACTTCTTCAAATAGGGGGAAAAGATACATAAAGTGCTTTCATTTCTAAACATGAAACAGATTTGTATTAAAATATCCTCAAATAAAAGGTGACATTATATACTGTCACCTCATATGAAACATTTGATCTCAAATCCAAAATGTTGGAGTATAGAGCCACATTTAAAATGTTAGCTTCACTGTCAAAATAGATATGTTGTGGACTGTATACTCAATACAATCTAAATCTGATACCTCACTGTCTGTCTTTTGACTGATACTGCTTTTTAAACTGATCTGGTCAGTCTACTAAAATATTTGTACTATACATGTTTCTATCTGCAGGCAATACTTTGATCATTTGTCATTTTTAATGATGATACATTAATTTATAAATAGATATTGAAGGTTTCAGGACACTGAAATATCTGAACATGTTAACAAAACAATCTGCCACTATTTTCACCACCAAAGAATATCAGTGTGATTTTAATATGATTTGACTCTTTGCAGGCTGTCAGGCTGTCTAGTCACAGAGGAAGGCTGTGCTTCTCTGGTCTCAGCTCTGGAGTCAAACCCCTCACACCTGAGAGAGCTGGATCTGAGTAACAATGACCTGAAGGACTCAGGAGTAAAGCTGCTCTCTGCTGGACTGGGGAATCCCCACTGTAAACTGGAGACTCTGAGGTCAGTATTCCTGTAGTTGGTCAACAAGTGATAACTGTTCACCAGATCCACATGTGTTTACCAGACACACATAGTCCACACCATATGTGTTTGTACAGTGAAGCTTACAGTTTTACATTTGGTGCTATGCTCCAGCATTTTGGATTTGAGATATAATGTTTCATATTAGGGGACAGTACAGAATGTCACCTTATATTTCAGGTATTTTCAGACATATATTTGTTACTGTTAAGAAAGGAAAGCACTTTATGTATATAGCTCTCCCATTTGAAATAGTTGTAATTAATCGGACATATTCACTTATAGTGTATTAAAGTAGTTATAAGTTTAGTATTTGGTCCCATATTCCATGCCTGCAGTGATTACACCAAGCTTGTGATTCTACTAACTTGTTAAATGCATTTGCAGTTTGTCTTGGTTGTGTTTTGGATGATGTTTTTCCGAATAGAAACTGAATGGTGAATAATGTCCTGTCATTTTGGAGTCACTTCACTTGTATTGTCAGTAAGAATAGAAGATGTTTCTGAACACTTCTACATTCATGTGAATGCTACCATGATTATGAATAATCATGAATGAATCGTGAATAATGACGAAAAACAAAGTTATAGAGGCACAAAGATCAGAATAAATGCTGACCTCCCCTGTTATTGGTAATGGTGAGAGGTTAGCATGTTTTGTTGTAGCCTCTGTTATTGGTAATGTTGAGAGGTTAGCATGTTTTGTTGTAGTCTCTGTTATTGGTAGTGATGATAGGTTAGCATGTTTTGTTGTAGCCTCTGTTATTGGTAATGGTGAGAGGTTAGCATGTTTTGTTGTAGACTCTGTTATTGGTAATGGTGAGAGGTTAGCATGTTTTGTTGTAGCCTCTTATTGGTAATGGTGAGAAGTTAGCATGTTTTGTTGTAGCCTCTGTTATTGGTAATGGTGAGAGGTTAGCATGTTTTGTTGTAGCCTCTGTTATTGGTAATGGTGAGAGGTTAGCATGTTTTGTTGTAGCCTCTGTTATTGGTCATGGTGAGAGGTTAGCATGTTTTGTTGTAGCCTCTGTTATTGGTAATGGTGAGAGGTTAGCATGTTTTGTTGTAGCCTCTGTTATTGGTAATGGTGAGAGGTTAGCATGTTTTGTTGTAGCCTCTGTTATTGGTAATGGTGAGAGGTTAGCATGTTTTGTTGTGGCCTCTAACTTTCCCACTCTTTATTATTTTTGATTCGTTCATGATTTTTCTTAATCAAGTCATCATCAGGATTAATTTAGTAGTGTTTAAAAACGTGTTATCTACTCACTTAGACAGAACATTTCTCCAGTCATCATTCACCATGTTATTATTGGGCAAAACACAACCAAAACAAACTGCAAATGCAACCAACGAGTTTACAACCAAATACTATACTATTGACTACTTTAATACACTATGAGTGAATTCAAATCAAAATCAAATCAAGTTTATTTTCTAGCCCTTCGTACATCAGCTAATATCTCGAATTGCTGTACAGAAACCCAGCCTAAAACCCCAAACAGCAAGCAATGCAGTTGTAGAAGCACGGTGGCTAGGAAAAACTCCCTAGAAAGGCCAAAACCTAGGAAGAAACCTAGAGAGGAACCAGGCTATGAGGGGTGGCCAGTCCTCTTCTGGCTGTGCCGAGTGGAGATTATAACAGAACTATGCCAAGATGTTCAAAATTTTCATACGTGACAAGCATGGTCAAATAATAATCATGAATCATTTTCAGTTGGCTTTTCATAGCCGATCATTAAGAGTTGAAAATAGCAGGTCTGGGACAGGTGGTGGTTCCATAACCGCAGGCAGAACAGTTGAAACTGGAATAGCAGCAAGGCCAGGCGGACTGGGGACAGCAAGGAGTCATCATGCCCGGTAGTCCTGACGTATGGTCCTAGGGCTCCGGTCCTCCGAGAGAGAAAAAGAAAGAGAGAAGGAGAGAATTAGAGAGAGCCAAGATTTTCAAAATGTTCATAAATGACAAGCATGGTCAAATAATAATCAGGAATAAAAGTCAGTTGGCTTTTCATAGCCGATCATTAAGAGTTGAAAGCAGCAGGTCTGGGACAGGTAGGGGTTCCATAACCGCAGGCAGAACAGTTGAAACTGGAACAGCAGCAAGGCCAGGTGGACTGGGGACAGCAAGGAGTCATCATGCCCAGTTTGCCGTGACGTATGGTCCTAGGGCTCAGGTTCTCCGAGAGAGAGAAAGAAAGAGAGAACGAGAGAATTAGAGAGAGCATACTTAAATTCACACAGGACACTGGATAAGATAGGAGAAGTACTCCAGGTATAACCAACTGACCCTAGCCCCCCGACACATAAACTACTGCAGCATAAATACTGGAGGCTGAGACAGGAGGGGTCAGGAGACACTGTGGCCCCATTCGAAGATACCCCCGGACAGGGCCAAACAGGAAGGATATAACCCCACCCACTTTGCCAAAGCACAGCCCCCACACCACTAGAGGGATATCTTCAACCACCAACTTACAATCCTGAGACAAGGCCGAGTATAGCCCACAAAGATCTCCACCACAGCACAAACCAAGGGGGGGCGCCAACCCAGACAGGAAGATCACGTCAGTAACTCAACCCACTCAAGTGACGCACAAGTGACTCAGCCCCTGTAATAGGGTTAGAGGCAGAGAATCCCAGTGGAGAAAGGGGAACCGGCCAGGCAGAGACAGCAAGGGCGGTTCTTTGCTCCAGAGCAATTGGTCAGAATACTTATGACTTCTTCAAATGGGGGACTAGATACATAAAATGCTTTTATTTCTAAATGGTGAAACAGATATGTATTAAAATTTCCTCAAATAAAAGGTGACATTATATACTGTCACCTCATATGAAACATTTGATCTCAAATCCAAAATGTTGGCGTATAGAGCCACGTTTAAATTGTTTGCTTCACTGTCAAAATAGATATGGTGTGTCACTGTTACTCAATGCAACCTAATCTGATACCTCACTGTCTGTCTTCTGACTGATACTGCTTTTTAAACTGGTCTGGTCAGTCTACTCAAATATTTGTACTATACATGTTTCTATCTGCAGGCAATACTTTGATCATTTGTCATTTTTAATGATGATACAATAATTTACAAACAGATATGGAAGGTTTCAGGACACTGATGAATCTGAATATGTCGATTAAATTTACTGCCACTATTTTCACCACCAAAGAATAGCAGTGTGATTTTAATATGATTTGACTCTTTGCAGGCTGTCAGGCTGTCTAGTCACAGAGGAAGGCTGTGCTTCTCTGGTCTCAGCTCTGAGGTCAAACCCCTCACACCTGAAAGAGCTGGATCTGAGTAACAATGACCTGAAGGATTCAGGAGTGAAGCTGCTCTCTGCTGGACTGGGGAATCCCCACTGTAAACTGGAGACTCTGAGGTCAGTATTCCTGTAGTTGGTCAACAAGTGATAACTGTTCACCAGATCCACATGTGTTTACCAGACACACATAGTCCACACCATATGTGTTTGGAAAGTGAAGCTTACAGTTTTACATTTGGTGCTATGCTCCAGCATTTTGGATTTGAGATACAATGTTTCATATTAGGTGACAGTATAGAATGTCACCTTCTATTTGAGGTATTTTCATACATATATTTGTTACTGTTAAGAAAGGAAAGCACTTTATGTATATAGTTCTCCCATTTGTAAAAGTCGTAATTATTCGGACATATTCACTTAAAGTGTATTAAAGTAGTCATAAGTTTAGTATTTGGTCCCATATTTCATTTCATTTGTTGTAGCTTCTGTTATTGGTAATGGTGAGAGGTTAGCATGTTTTGTTGTAGCCTCTGTTATTGGTAATGGTGAGAGGTTAGCATGTTTTGTTGTAGTCTCTGTTATTGGTAATGGTGAGAAGTTAGCATGTTTTGTTGTAGCCTCTGTTATTGGTAATGGTGAGAGGTTAGCATGTTTTGTTGTAGCCTCTGTTATTGGTAATGGTGAGAGGTTAGCATGTTATGTTGTAGACTCTGTTATTGGTAATGGTGAGAGGTTAGCATGTTTTGTTGTATCCTATGTTATTGGTAATGGTGAGAGGTTAGCATGTTTTGTTGTAGTCTCTGTTATTGGTAATGGTGAGAGGTTAGCATGTTTTGTTGTAGTCTCTGTTATTGGTAATGGTGAGAGGTTAGCATGTTTTGTTGTAGCCTCTGTAAATTTCTCACTCATTATTATTCATGATTCATTCATGATTTTTCTTAATCATGCCATAATCAGGTTTAATTTAGTAGTGTTTAGAAACATGTTATCTACTCACTTAGACAGAATAATAATCCAGTCATCACCCACCATTTATTATTGGGCAAAACACAACCCAAAACACAACCAAAACAAGCTGCAAATGCAACCAACGAGTTTACGACCAAATACTAAACTTTTGACTACTTTAATACACTATGAGTGAATTGGTCAGAATCCTTATGACTTCTTCAAATAGGGGGACTAGATACATAAAGTGCTTTACATTTCTAAATGGTGAAACAGATATGTATTAAAATACCCTCAAATAAAAGGTGACATTATATACTGTCACCTCATAAGAAACATTTGATCTCAAATCCAAAATGTTGGAGTATAGAGTCACATTTAACATGTTAGCTTCACTGTCAAAATAGACATAGTGTGGACTGTATACTCAATACAATCTAAATCTGATACCTCACGGTCTGTCTTTTGACTGATACTGCTTTTTAAACTGGTCTGGTCAGTCTACTCAAATATTTGTACTATACATGTTTCTCTCTACAAGCAATACTTTGATCATTTGTCATTTTTAATGATGACACATTAATTTACAAATAGATATGGAAGGTTTCAGGAAACTGATGTATCTGAACATTTAGAAAAAAATACACTGCCACTATTTTCACCACCAAAGAATATCAGTGTGATTTTAATATGATTTGACTCTTTGCAGGCTGTCAGGCTGTCTAGTCACAGAGGAAGGCTGTACTTCTCTGGTCTCAGCTCTGAGGTCAAACCCCTCACACCTGAGAGAGCTGGATCTGAGTAACAATGACCTGAAGGATTCAGGAGTGAAGCTGCTCTCTGCTGAACTGGGGAATCCCCACTTTAAACTGGAGACTCTGAGGTCAGTATTCCTGTAGTTGGTCAACAAGTGATAACTGTTCACCAGATCCACATGTGTTTACCAGACACACATAGTCCACACCATATGTGTTTGGACAGTGAAGCTTACAGTTTTACATTTGGTGCTATGCTCCAGCATTTTGGATTTGAGGTAGAATGTTTCATATTAGGTGACAGTACAGAATGTCACCTTATATTTCAGGTATTTTCATGCATATATTTGTTACTGTTAAGAAACGAAAGCACTTTATGTATATAGTTCTCCCATTTGTAAAAGTCGTAATTAATCGGACATATTCACTTATAGTTTATTAAAGTAGTCATAGGTTTAGTATTTGGTTCCAAATTCCATTCCATTTGTTGTAGCCTCTGTTATTGGTAATGGTGAGAGGTTAGCATGTTTTGTTGTAGCCTCTGTTATTGGTAATGGTGAGAGGTTAGCATGTTTTGTTGTAGCCTCTGTTATTGGTAATGGTGAGAGGTTAGCATGTTTTGTTGTAGTCTCTGTTATTGGTAATGGTGAGAGGTTAGCATGTTTTGTTGTAGTCTATGTTATTGGTAATGGTGAGAGGTTAGCATGTTTTGTTGTAGTCTCTGTTATTGGTAATGGTGAGAGGTTAGCATGTTTTGTTTTATCCTTTGTTATTGGTAATGGTGAGAGAGAGGTTAGTATGTTTTGTTGTAGCCTCTGTTATTGGTAATGGTGAGAGGTTAGCATGTTTTGTTGTAGCCTCTGTTATTGGTAATGGTGAGAGGTTAGCATGTTTTATTGTAGTCTCTGTTATTGGTAATGGTGAGAGGTTAGCATGTTTTGTTGTAGCCTCTGTTATTGGTAATGGTGAGAGGTTAGCATGTTTTGTTGTAGTCTCTGTTATTGGTAATGGTGAGAGGTTAGCATGTTATGTTGTAGCCTCTGTTATTGGTAATGGTGAGAGGTTAGCATGTTTTGTTGTAGCCTCTGTTATTGGTATTGATGAGAGGTTAGCATGTTTTGTTGTAGCCTCTGTAACTTTCTCACTCATTGTTATTTTTGATTCCTTCATGATTTGTATTAATCAAGGCATCATCAGGATTAATTTAGTAGTGTTTAGAAACATGTTCTCTACTCACTTAGACAGAATAATAATCCAGTCATCACCCACCATTTATTATTGGGCAAAACATAACCCAAAACATAACCAAACAAACTGCAAATGCAACCAACGAGTTTACAACCAAATACTAAACTTTTAACTACTTAAATACACTATGAGTGAATTGGTCAGAATACTTATGACTTCTTAAAATAGGGGGACTAGATACATAAAGTGCTTTCATTTCTAAATGGTGAAACAGATATGTATTAAAATATCCTCAAATAAAAGGTGACATTATATACTGTCACCTCATATGAAACATTTGATCTCAAATCCAAAATGTTGGTGTATAGAGCCACGTTTAAATTGTTTGCTTCACTGTCAAAATAGATATGGTGTGTCACTGTTACTCAATGCAACCTAAATCTGATACCTCACTGTCTGTTTTCTGACTGATACTGCTTTTTAAACTGGTCTGGTCAGTCTACTCAAATATTTGTACTATACATGTTTCTCTCTACAAGCAATACTTTGATCATTTGTCATTTTTAATGATGATACAATAATTTACAAATAGATATGGAAGGTTTCAGGACACTGACATATCTGAATATGTTGAAAAAATATACTGACACTATTTTCACCACCAAAGAAGATCAGTGTGATTTTAATATGATTTGACTCTTTGCAGGCTGTCAGGCTGTCTAGTCACAGAGGAAGGCTGTGCTTCTCTGGTCTCAGCTCTGGAGTCAAACCCCTCACACCTGAGAGAGCTGGATCTGAGTAACAATGACCTGAAGGATTCAGGAGTGAAGCTGCTCTCTGCTGGACTGGGGAATCCCCACTGTAAACTGGAGACTCTAAGGTCAGTATTCCTGTAGTTGGTCAACAAGTGATAACTGTTCACCAGATCCACATGTGTTTACCAGACACACATAGTCCACACCATATGGCCTTGTACAGTGAAGGTTACAGTTTTACATTTGGTGCTTTGCTCCAGCATTTTGGATTTGAGATAGAATGTTTCATATTAGGTGACAGTACAGAATGTCAACTTTTATTTAAAGGTATTCATACATATATATTTTACAGTTTAGAAAGGAAAGCACTTTATGTATTTAGTTCTCCCATTTGAAGAATTCTTATTTATTTGGACAAATTCACTTATAGTGTATTAAAGTAGTCATAGGTTTAGTATTTGGTCCCATATTCCACGCCTGCAGTGATCACATCAAGATTGTGATTCTACTAACTTGTTGAATGCATTTGCAGTTTGTCTTGGTTGTGTTTTGGATTATATTTTTCTTAATAGAAACTGAATGGTGAATAATGTCCTGTCATTTTGGAGTCACTTCACTTGTATTGTCAGTAAGAATAGAAGATGTTTCTGAACATTTCTACATTCATGTGGATGTTACCATGATTATGAATAATCATGAATGAATCGTGAATAATGACGAATAACAAGGTTATAGAGGCACAAACATCAGAATAAATGCTGACCTCCCCTGTTATTGGTAATGGTGAGAGGTTAGCATGTTTTGTTGTAGTCGCTGTTATTGGTAATGGTGAGAGGTTAGCATGTTTTGTTGTAGTCGCTGTTATTGGTAACGGTGAGAGGTTAGCATGTTTTGTTGTAGTCGCTGTTATTGGTAACGGTGAGAGGTTAGCATGTTTTGTTGTAGTCGCTGTTATTGGTAATGGTGAGAGGTTAGCATGTTTTGTTGTATCCCCTGTTATTGGTAATGGTGAGAGGTTAGCATGTTTTGTTGTAGCCTCTGTTATTGGTAATGGTGAGAGGTTAGCATGTTTTGTTGTAGTCTCTGTTATTGGTAATGGTGAGAGGTTAGCATGTTTTGTTGTATCCCCTGTTATTGGTAATGGTGAGAGGTTAGCATGTTTTGTTGTAGCCTCTGTTATTGGTAATGGTGAGAGGTTAGCATGTTTTGTTGTAGTCTCTGTTATTGGTAATGGTGAGAGGTTAGCATGTTTTGTTGTAGCCTCTGTTATTGGTAATGGTGAGAGGTTAGCATGTTTTGTTGTAGTCTCTGTTATTGGTAATGGTGAGAGGTTAGCATGTTTTGTTGTAGCCTCTGTTATTGGTAATGGTGAGAGATTAGCATGTTTTGTTGTAGCCTCTGTTATTGGTAATGGTGAGAGGTTAGTATGTTTTGTTGTGACCTCTGTTATTGGTAATGGTGAGAGGTTAGCATGTTTTGTTGTAGTCTCTGTTATTGGTAATGGTGAGAGGTTAGCATGTTTTGTTGTAGTCTCTGTTATTGGTAATGGTGAGAGGTTAGTATGTTTTGTTGTATCCTCTGTTATTGGTAATGGTGAGAGGTTAGCATGTTTTGTTGTAGTCTCTGTTATTGGTAATGGTGAGAGGTTAGCATGTTTTGTTGTAGCCTCTGTTATTGGTAATGGTGAGAGATTAGCATGTTTTGTTGTAGCCTCTGTTATTGGTAATGGTGAGAGGTTAGTATGTTTTGTTGTGGCCTCTGTTATTGGTAATGGTGAGAGGTTAGCATGTTTTGTTGTAGTCTCTGTTATTGGTAATGGTGAGAGGTTAGCATGTTTTGTTGTAGTCTCTGTTATTGGTAATGGTGAGAGGTTAGTATGTTTTGTTGTATCCTCTGTTATTGGTAATGGTGAGAGGTTAGCATGTTTTGTTGTAGTCTCTGTTATTGGTAATGGTGAGAGGTTAGCATGTTTTGTTGTAGTCTCTGTTATTGGTAATGGTGAGAGGTTAGCATGTTTTGTTGTAGTCTCTGTTATTGGTAATGGTGAGAGGTTAGCATGTTTTGTTGTAGTCTCTGTTATTGGTAATGGTGAGAGGTTAGCATGTTTTGTTGTAGCCTCTGTTATTGGTAATGGTGAGAGGTTAGTATGTTTTGTTGTAGCCTCTGTTATTGGTAATGGTGAGAGGTTAGCATGTTTTGTTGTAGTCTCTGTTATTGGTAACGGTGAGAGGTTAGCATGTTTTGTTGTAGCCTCTGTTATTGGTAATGGTGAGAGGTTAGCATGTTTTGTTGTATCCTCTGTTATTGGTAATGGTGAGAGGTTAGCATGTTTTGTTGTAGTCTCTGTTATTGGTAATGGTGAGAGGTTAGCATGTTTTGTTGTAGTCTCTGTTATTGGTAATGGTGAGAGGTTAGCATGTTTTGTTGTATCCTCTGTTATTGGTAATGGTGAGAGGTGAGCATGTTTTGTTGTATCCTCTGTTATTGGTAATGGTGAGAGGTTAGCATGTTTTGTTGTATCCTCTGTTATTGGTAATGGTGAGAGGTTAGCATGTTTTGTTGTAGTCTCTGTTATTGGTAATGGTGAGAGGTTAGCATGTTTTGTTGTATCCTCTGTTATTGGTCATGGTGAGAGGTTAGCATGTTTTGTTGTAGTCTCTGTTATTGGTAATGGTGAGAGGTTAGCATGTTTTGTTGTATCCTCTGTTATTGGTAATGTTGAGAGGTTAGCATGTTTTGTTGTATCCTCTGTTATTGGTAATGGTGAGAGGTTAGCATGTTTTGTTGTAGTCTCTGTTATTGGTAATGGTGAGAGGTTAGCATGTTTTGTTGTATCCTCTGTTATTGGTAATGGTGAGAGGTTAGCATGTTTTGTTGTAGTCTCTGTTATTGGTAATGTTGAGAGGTTATCATGTTTTGTTGTATTCTTTGTTATTGGTATTGATGATAGGTTAGTATGTTTTGTTGTAGCCTCTGTTATTGGTAATGGTGAGAGGTTAGCATGTTTTGTTGTAGCCTCTGTTTTTGGTAATGTTGAGAGGTTAGCATGTTATGTTGTAGCCTCTGTTATTGGTAATGGTGAGAGGTTAGCATGTTTTGTTGTAGCCTCTGTTATTGGTAATGTTGAGAGGTTAGCATGTTTTGTTGTAGCCTCTAACTTTCTCACTCATTATTATTCATGATTCATTCATGATTTTTCTTAATCATGGCATCAGGATTAATTTATTATTGTTTAGAAGCATGTTATCAACTCACTTAGACAGAAATTACTCCAGTCATCATCCACCATTCAGTTACTTTTGGACAAAACACAACCAAAATAATCCAAAAACAAACTGCAAGTGCAACCAACAAGTTCACAATCAAATACTCAACTTTGACTACATTAATACACTATAAGTGAATTGGTCAGAATACGTATGACTTCTTCAAATAGGGGGACTTGATACATAAAGTGCTTTCATTTCAAATCCTGAAACGTTTGACCCAACTTCTTCAGGCTGCAAGCCCGACACCGGTACACTTATGACAACATCCAGCTCAAGTGCAGGGCGCGAAATTCAAAATGTATTTTTTTGAAATATTTAACTTTCACACATTAACAAGTCCAATACAGCATTTGAAAGATAAACATCTTGTGAATCCAGCCAACATGTCCGATTTTTAAAATGTTTTACAGCGAAAACACCACGTATATTTATGTTAGCTCACCACCAAATACAAAAAAGGACAGACATTTTTCACAGCACAGGTAGCATGCACAAAGCCAACCTAACTAACCAAGATCCAACCAAACAAACCTAGAAACAACTTCCTCAGATAACAGTCTTATAACATGTTATACAATAAATCTATGTTTTGTTCGAAACATGTGCATATTTGAGCTATAAATCAGTTTTACATTGATGCTACCATCACAGCTACAGTCAGAAATAGCACGGAAGTAGCCAGAGTAAATACAGACACCAACGTCAAATACCTAATTACTCATCATAAAACATTTCTGAAAAATATATGGTGTATAGCAAATGAAAGACAAAGATCTTGTGAATACAGCCAATATTTCCGATTTTTTAAGTGTTTTACAGTGAAAACACAATATAGCGTTATATTAGCTTACTACAATAGCTAACACACAACAGCATTGATTCCAGGTAATCGGTAGCGATAGCACAGTTCGACAGATATATGAAATAGCATCCCAAATTGGGTCCTACCTTTCTTGATCTTCCATCAGAATGTTGTACAGGGGGTCCTTTGTCCAGAACCGTCTTTGTTTGGATTCAGAACCACCTCTTTCCCTCTTGAATTAGCAAGCACACTGGCCATGCGGCGCTAAGCTGTCCATCCTGAACAAAACCAGACAACGCAACACTCCTAACGTCCCGAATACATTTCAATAATCTAATGAAACTATATTGAAAAAACATACTTTAGGATGATATTGTAACATGTATCAAATAAAATATAAACCGGAGATTGTATTCGCCCATAACGACAGCTTTCCAGAAGGCGATTCCAGGTTCAACTTCGCGCTTTCGAAAGAAAAAGAAAATGGCGGACCCCTCATTCCAAGATGATGTATTCAACCTCAGAACAAGATAATCAACTCATTTCTGCTCTCACTTCCTCTTGACATCTAGGGGAAGGTGTATGACGTGTATGTATACTCCTAAGTGTCATGCCCATTTATAGGCAAGCTCTTGAACAGAGACCTCGCGTTCAGAAATCTCACTTCCGGATAGGAAATGGGCTGCAGAATGAGTTCTGTTTCACTTAGAGAAATAATTCAAACGGTTTTAGAAACTAGAGAGTGTTTTCTATCCAATAGTAATAATAATATGCATATTGTACGAGCAAGAATTGAGTACGAGGCCGTTTGAAATGGGCACCTTTTTCCTGGTTACTCAATACTGCCCCTGCAGCCATAAGAAGTTAAACAATTTAAAGGCAATGCCACCAAATACTAATTAAGTGTATGTAAACTACTGACACTCTGGGAATTTGATGAAATAAATAAAAGCTGAAATAAATCATATTCTCTACTATTATTCTAACATTTCACATTCTTAAAATAAAGTGGTTATCCTAACTGACCTAAGACAGGGGATTTTTACTTGGATTAAATGTCAGGAATTGTGAAACTGAGTTTAAATGTATTTGGCTAAGGTGTATGTAAATTACCGACATCAACTATATGTATTAAAATATCCTCAAATAAAAGGTGACATTATTTTCTGTCATCTCATATAATACATTTGACCTCCAATCCAAATGTTGGAGTACAGAGCCACATTTAAAATGTTAGCTTCACTGTCAAAATAGATATGGTGTGGACTGTATACTCAATACAATCTAAATCTGATACCAAAAAACCAAAATAACCAAAATAATTTTTTGATATATTTTTCTGTGATTCTTAATGTAAACATTTAGGGCAGTAGTGTATCTGTACAGGCACTACTGTATCAGTCTTTTGACTGATACTGCTTTTTAAACTGGTCTGGTCAGTCTATATTTGTACCGTACATGTTTCTATCTGCAGGCAATACTTTGATCATTTGGCATTTCTAATAATGATACATTAAATATCATAACATTTAATTTTCATGAAATCACAAGTCCAATACAGCAAATGAAAGATAAACATCTTGTGAATCCAGCCATCATTTCCAATTTTTAAAATGTTTTACAGCGAAAACACAATATGTATTTCTATTAGCTAACCACAATAGCAAAAGACTCAACCGCATATTTTCACAATTTTTTTACCGCATAATTAGCTATCACAAAACCGACCAAATAGAGATATAATTAGTCACTAACCAAGAAACAACTTCATCAGATGACAGTCTTATACCATGTTATACAATAAATCTATGTTTTGTTCGAAAATGTGCATATTTGAGGTATAAAATCATAGTTTTACATTGCAGCTACCATCTCAAATAGCACCGAAGCAGCCAGAATAATTATAGAGAGCAACGTGAAATACATAAATACTCATCATAAAACATTTATGAAAAATACATGGTGTACAGCAAATGAAAGATGAACATCTTGTGAATCCAGCCAATGTTTCAGATTTTTTAAGTGTTTTACAGCGAAAACACAATATAGCATTATATTAGCTTTCCACAATAGCCAACCACACAAACGCATTTATCAGTAGCAAAATGTAGCGATTGCAAAACCCAGCAAAAGATATTAAATTATTCACTAACCTTACCAAACTTCATCAGATGACAGTCCTATAACATCATGTTACACAATACATACAGTGGGGAGAACAAGTATTTGATACACTGCCGATTTTGCAGGTTTTCCTACTTACAAAGCATGTAGAGGTCTGTCATTTTTATCATAGGTACACTTCAACTGTGAGAGACGGAATCTAAAACAAAAATCCAGAAAATCACATTGTATGATTTTTAAGTAATTAATTAGCATTTTATTGCATGACATAAGTTATAGCGAGACAGCGCCCGCCAAAACGCTGGATAACAGTACAAAACATTTTCAACAGAAATACGAAATAACATCATAAATGGTTCCTACTTTTTCTGAGCTTCCATCAGAATCTTGTACAAGGGGTCCTTTGTCCAGAACAATCGTTGTTTGGTTGTAGAATGTCCTCTTCTCCTATAGCCAAGTGGCGCTAAGCTGTCCAAAATCCGTCGATGCAACGCAATACGCCAAAACCCCCGATCAACGGTGAAAATTCTGATAAAACTATATTGAAAAAACATACTTTACGATGATATTGTCACATTTATCAAGTAAAATCAAAGCCGGAGATATTACACGTCTATACCGAACGCTTTTCAGAAGGCAATCCAGGGTTCCTTCCCGCACAAAGGAAATATGTGGTCACGTCATTCCAAACGCTCTTGTTCGGCCTCAGATCAAGCAAGACCATTCCACCTCTCACAGCCTATTGACATCTAGTGGAAGGCGTATGCAGTGCATGTCTATCCATAGATTTCAAGCAAATGAATGGGGAGGCCCTAGAACAGAGCCTCGATTTCAGATTTTTCACTTCCTCACAGGAAGTTTGCTGCAGAATGAGTTCTGTTTTACTCACAGATATAATTCAAACGGTTTTGGAAACCTGAGAGTGTTTTCTATCCAATAGTAATAATAATATGCATATTGTACAAGCAAGAATAGAGTATGAGGCATTTTAATTTGGGCACAAACTTTTTCCAAAGTGGAAACAGCGCCCCCCCTATTGACAAGAAGTTAATTTATGAATCTGAACATTTTGAAAAAAATATACTGCCACTATTTTCACCACCAAACAGTGTGATTTTAATATGATTTGACTCTTTGCAGGCTGTCAGGCTGTCTAGTCACAGAGGAAGGCTGTGCTTCTCTGGTCTCAGCTCTGAGGTCAAACCCCTCACACCTGAGAGAGTTGGACCTGAGCTACAATCACCCAGGAGACTCAGGAGTCAGACTGCTCTCTGCTGGACTGGAGGATCCACACTGCAGACTGGAGAAACTCAAGTATGTAGAGGGTTTATGTCAATGTTCATATCAGACATGTTTGATTTATCAGGCTAGTTAAGACAAACATTCTAACCACCACTTGGACAAAGTTATATGCTGACTGTGTGTGTGTGTGTCCAGTGTGTGTCTCCCGTGTGTGTGTCTCCAGTGTGTGTGTCTCCAGTGTGTGTGTGTGTGTGTCTCCAGTGTGTGTGTGTGTGTCTCCAGTGTGTGTGTGTGTCTCCAGTGTGTGTGTGTGTGTGTCTGTGTCCAGTGTGTGTGTGTGTGTGTGTCCAGTGTCCAGTGTGTGTGTGTGTCCAGTGTCTGTGTCTCCAGTGTGTCTAGTGACACACACACACACACACACTGGGCACACTGGACACACACACACACTGGGGACACACACGCTGGACACAAACACACAAAGGACACACACACACACACAAACACAGGACACACACATACACACATACACACACACTGGACACACACACACACACACTGACAAACATTTGCTTGAAGTTTTATACTATATATCTGTGTGTGTGTGTGTGTGTGTGTGTGTGTGTGTGTGTGTGTGTGTGTGTGTGTGTGTGTGTGTGTGTGTGTGTGTGTGTGTGTGTGTGTGTGTGTGTGTGTGTGTGTGTGTGTGTGTGTGTGTGTGTGTGTGTGTGTGTGTGTGTGTGTGTGTGTGTGTGTGTGTGAGTTCAGGTGTATCACTCAATTACTGTCTGTTCTTCTGCTTACCGCTACAGTGTGGAACATGGTGGAGAGAACACAATGAAACCTGGGCCTAGAAAATGTGAGTGTTGACTGCTGTGAAGAACATGACTAAGAATAAGTCTTAATTTAAGTCAAAGTCAAAGACCACCATCATTACTTACTTGGTCATATTAAATATCATTAAATATCAGCTGTAGTTCTACAGAAGCAGAAATCAGGGATACCAAAGTTAACAAAGTGTTGCTTTGACAATGTGTGTGTGTGTGTGGCGCATTTGTGTTACATTAGAAATGTGTGTTTGTGTTCATGATGCATACAGGTGTGTGTGTGTGTGTGTGTGTGTGTAATTAATGGGAATAAGTGTGTTTTACATTACCATACAGTATAACATATGATCATTCAACAAGTCTCAAGTTACCTTAACTTCTCCTTTTGATACCTAGAAACATCTACATTAAATGAATTAGTGAAAAGTGAGTTAACATTCTAATGTGAATGACAATGATTTCTAATATTGTGTCTGGTTTCATCCATCAGATGTCTGTGATCTCACACTGGACCTAAACACAGTACACAGACGCCTCTCTCTGTCTGAGGAGAACAGAAAGGTGACATGTAGGAGAGAGGAGCAGCCGTATCCTGATCACCCAGAGAGATTTGAGGACTGTAAACAGCTGCTGTGTAGAGAGGGTCTGACTGGGCGCTGTTACTGGGAGGTAGAGTGGAGTGGGAGGGCTGATATAGGAGTGACATATAAAGGAATCAGCAGGAGAGGAAGGGGTATCGACTGTTGGCTTGGACACAATGACAAGTCCTGGAGTCTGTTCTGCTCTGACAACAGTTACTCTGCCTGGCACAATAATAATCGGACTACCATAGACGTCCTCTCCTCCAGCCCCCAACGAGTAGGAGTGTATCTGGACTGGCCAGCCGGCACTCTGTCCTTCTATAGAGCCTCCTCTGACACACTGACCCACCTGATCACATTCACCTCCACATTTACTGAGCCCCTCTATCCAGGGTTTGGGTTTGATTATGACTCCTCAGTGTCCCTGTAAATAATAACCTGACACACACATGTGACACACACATGCACACGGACACACTGGACACACACACACACACACACACACACTGGACACACATTGGAAACACACACTGGACACACACACACTGGACACACACACACACACACTTTGGACACACACACACTTTGGACACACACACACACACACACACACATTGGACACATACACACACACACATACACATTGGACACAAACACACACACACACACACACATATACTCATTGGACATATACACGAACACGCTGGACACTCACACACACAAAGGCACACACAGACACAAACATAGGACACTGGACACACACACACTGGACACACACACAGACATACACATTGGACACATAGACACACACTCACCTACTGGACACACACACACACACACTGGACACACATATTGGACACACACACATATTGGACACAAACACGCTGGACACAGACACACACACACACACTGGACACAGACACACACACACACACACACACACACACTGGACACAGACACATACACACACACTGGACACAGACACACACACACTGGACACACACACTGGACACAAACACATACACACATACTGGATACAGACACACACACACACACATATTGGATACAGACACACACACAATCACTAGATTAAGACACACACACACACACACACACACACACACACACACACACACACACACACACACACACACACACACACACACACACACACACACACACACACACACACACACACACACACACCCACACACACACACACTGGACAAAGACACACACTGGACACAGACACACACACACACACATTGGACACACACACACACACATTGGACACACACAAACACACACACGACACACACACACATTGGACACACACACACACATTGTACACACACACACACACACACATTGGACAGACACACACACAAACACTGGACACACACACACACGCACACACATGCTGGACACACACACACACACATTCATATTGGACACACACACACACGCACACATATTGGACACACAAACACACTGGCTACACGCACTGGACACACACACACACACACACACACACACACACACACACACACTGGACACACACACACTGGACACACACACGCATGATCCTATAATTGTGAGGAACTTAACACAGGACCTTCAAATGAGGACCATCATTTCTGTTTGGGAACAAACAGACACCTCATTCCAGCACCAAGTGGTCCCACAAACACACAGTTTCTGGATCACAGGTTCTAGAACAGCTTTTATCCCAGTTAAATCAGTTTCTGGACCACAGGTTCTAGAACAGCTTCTATCCCAGTTCGATCTGCCTGTTAAATCAGTTTCTGGACCAAAGGTTGTAGAACAGCTTCCATCCCAGTTCTATCTGCCTGTTAAATCAGTTTCTGGACCACAGGTTCTAGAACAGTTTCTATCCCAGTTCTATCTGCCTGTTAAATCATCCACCTAAACTGTTTTCATCAGACTATTAGAACATGACTGAACCTTTTGGTTCCTTTTCTGATCTTTTACCACTTTGCATTTTAATGATATATTTTACTGTTTGTGTTTGTACCACAGGAGGTTGGTGGGACCTTAATTGGGGAGGACAGGTTTATAATGGCTGGAGGGGAATAAGTGGAATGGTATCAAACACGTGGTTTCCATGTGTTCCATTTCATTCACTCTGTTCCAGACATTATTATGAGCCGTCCTCCCCTCAGCAGCCTCCTCTGGTATGTACTGTCCTATATGTGAGAGCTCCAACAAGGAATTACAATGTATGTATTACTTTTAATACCTGCAAATGGCAAATAAACGACTTGAACTCCTTATGAATGTCTGCAGCTGACTTGGCTGTTGGCGTCTGACAAGAGGTGAAAATATTACAGGAATATTCTGCAAATGTTGATGAAGACGTCACTCAATACACCCAAAACAACATGCAGTCTTTCCACAAGACTCCCATGAAGTTATAGTGTGACGTTATGAGTTGACGTTAAAGTAACATTCTCAGAACATACTGCACTTGTTTTATACTGTTTTAGATGGATCCTCTGTTTAAACATTTAAACTCTTACAATAACAACGTTAAAATACCAATGTGATCATTTGTTGTATGTCTTTTATGTTGAATAACAAATTGTACAATTTTATATGGACATATGCTGCATAGTTATACAAGTATACAAGGATATATTGTACTTTTCATAATAAAACATACTTGAAACAAGAAAAAGCATGTTAATTGTGAAAACAGTTTCGTTATTGATTTCACATTGCCTCTGCCAGTCACAGGTTGACGTTTGTCATGAATCTTGACCTAGAGGCAGAACTGCGTAATTTCCTCTAGATATGCCAGCTGCAAAGTCAAAATTGGCTGTGGAAAATAATGTTGTTTTATGGTCTTAAACCTTTTGTCAATAGGGGGGTGCTATTTTCACTTTGTAAAAGATCGTTCCCAAATTAAACTGCCTCGTACTCAATTCTTGCTCGTACAATATGCATATTATTATTACTATTGGATAGAAAACACTCTCTAGTTTCTAAAACCGTTTGAATTATATCTGTGAGTAAAACAGAACTCATTTTGCAGCAAACTTCCTGTCAGGAAGTGAAAAATCTGAAATCGAGGCTCTGTTCCAGGGCCATCCTATTCAATTGCCTGAAATCTATGGATATACATGCACTTCATACGCCATCCACTAGATGTCAACAGGCAGTGGGAGGTGGAATGGGGTGTCTAGCTTGATCTGAGGTCAAACGAGAGCTCTTGGAATGACATGACCCCAAATTTCCTTTGTTCAGCAAGGCGCGGGAAGGAACCCTGGATTGCGTTCTGAAAAGCTTTCGGTATAGACATTATATATCTCCGGCTCTGATTTTATTTGATATATGTGTTAAAAACATCATAAAGTAGTTATTTTAAACCGAGTTATATCAGTTGTTTAAACGTTTATTGCGATTTCGGCATTTTCTTTTCTTTGCGTTATGTGATGTTGGACACTTCTGTGCCACATGGCTAGCTTTGGTTGCTAATTCGACAGGTGAAGAGGACATTCTACAACCAAACAACGATTATTCTGGACATAGGACAACTTGTACAACATTCTGATGGAAGCTCATCAAAAGTAGAAACCATTTATGATGTTATTTCGTATTTCTGTCGAAAATGTGTAGTCATATTTTCTGCCCTGATTTTGGGCGCTGTCTCGCTATAACGTAAGCTGTATGTCGTACTAAAGTTATTTTTATTTGCTGTCCAACATGTATTTTTTAGTAAAGTTTATGATGAGTTATTTGATTAGATTAGGTGAGTGTCAGAAATATATCCGGATAATTTTGTGCGGTTTGGCTACGTATTCACATTGTAAAACCACGAATTGTACCGCTAAATATGCACATTTTCGAACAAACCATATATGTATTGTGTAATATGATGTTACCCACATCACTAGCTTCTCTTTATTCAACCTGCCATCTACCCACCTGGGGACTGAGGGTTATGAGAGAACCCCCACATCACTAGCTTCTCTTTATACAACCTGCCATCTACCCACCTGGGGACTGAGGGTTATGAGAGAACCCCCACATCACTAGCTTCTCTTTATACAACCTGCCATCTACCCACCTGGGGACTGAGGGTTATGAGAGAACCCCCACATCACTAGCTTCTCTTTATACAACCTGCCATCTACCCACCTGGGGACTGAGGGTTATGAGAGAACCCCCACATCACTATCTTGCATGTTCTGCAGCCTTGTAAAGATAAGGAGGGGATGACTGGGAGGAAGGTTGGCATTTATTGTCATGAATCTTGTTCTGGAGGCAGTTCAGCAAAGTGGTCACTAGCTGGAACAGGCACAAAGTAATAACATCTGATTTTAATCCTAACCTTAACCCCAACCACACTGCTAATCCTTCCCTTAAATTAACTCCTACTTGGTACTCATCCCGGATCCGGTAGCACCCTCATCAGTAAAAAAGCTGACTAGCATAGCCTAGCATAGCGCCACAAGTAAATACTAGCATCTAAATATCATGAAATCACAAGTCCAAGACACCAGATGAAAGATACACATCTTGTGAATCCAGCCATCATTTCTGATTTTTAAAATGTTTTACAGGGAAGACACAATATGTATTTCTATTAGCTAACCACGATAGCAAAAGACTCAACTTTTTTGTGGCCAAAATGCAAACAAAATGTCGGGAGAAATCTTGGGAGAGGCACCTAATCTAATCAATAACTAATCATAAACTTGACTAAAAAATACAGGTTGGACAGCAAGTGAAAGATACATTAGTTCTTAATGCAACCGCTGTGTTAGATTTTTAAAATTAACGTTACTACGACATACAGCGTGCGGTAAAGCGAGACCGCACCGAAAATAATGGCGGAATAATAATTTCACTTTTTTCGACAGAAATTACGAATTAACATCATAAATAGTTCTTACTTTTTGATGAGCTTCCATCAGAATCTTGTAAAAGTTGTCCTTTGTCCAGAAGAATCGTTGCTCGGTTGTAGAATGTCGTCTTCAACTGTGTAATTAGCAGCAAACGTTAGCCATGTGGCGCAGATGTGTCCAAATCCACAGAACGCAGAAAAAAAGAAAATACCAAAAATCGCAATATACTGATATAAACTGATATAACTTGGTTTAAAATAACTACATTATGATGTTTTTAACACCTATTTCGAATAAAATCAAAGCCGGATATATCTAAAGCCTATAACGAGAGCTTTTCAGAATGCAATCCTGAGGTCTGTCTTGCGTCATGGCGAACGTTGAAAAGATTGCACACCCAGTTCCAAGAGGTTTTATATGGCCTCAGATCTACCTAGCAACTCCATTCCAATTCTCACTGCTTACTGACATCTAGGGGAAGGCGCATGCAGTGCATGTCGACCCATAGAATACATGATAATTTATAAACTGACCCTGGAACAGAGACCCCGATCTGAGATTTTTCAGTTCCTGACAGGAAGTTTGCTTCAAAATGAGTTCTGTTTTACTCACAGATATAATTCAAACGGTTTTAGAAACTAGAGAGTGTTTTCTATCCAATAGTAATAATAATATGCATATTGTACGAGCAAGAATTGAGTACGAGGCAGTTAATTTGGGAACAAATTTTTACAAAGTCGAAATGGCGCCCCCATATTGAGGGACACGTTTCTTTCCATGACAAACTGACCAGGTGAATCCAGGTGAAAGCTATGATTCCTTATTTGTCACTTGTAGATGAAAGAGAGGAGGAGGTTAACTTCTCTGGGATATGTGGGACGCTAACGTCCCACTTGGCCAAAAGCCAGTAAAAATGCAGCGCGCCAAATTCAAATAAATTACTATAAAAATCTATCTTTCAATAAATCACACATGAAAGATACCAAATTAAAGCTACACATCCAGCCAACATGTCTGATTTCAAAAAGCAATTACAGCGAAAGCACACCAAATGATTATGTTAGGTCAGTACATAGCCACAGAAAAAACACAGCCATTTTCCCAGCCAAAGATAGGAGTCACAAAAAGCACAAATAGAGATAAAATGAATCACTAACCTTTGATGATCTTCATCAGATGACATTCATAGGACATCATGTAACACAATACATGTATGTTTTGTTCGATAATGTGCATATTTATATCCACAAATCTCAGTTTACATTGGCGCCATGTTCAGAAATGCCTCCAAAATATCCAGAGACATTGCAGAGAGCCACGTCAAATAACAAAAATACTCATCATAAACTTTGATGAAAGATACATGTTTTACATATAATTAAAGATACACTTGTTCTTAATGCAACCGCTGTCAGATTTATAAAACAACTTTACGGAAAAAGCAAACCATGCAATAATCTGAGACGGCCCTCAGATATAAACAACATTTCTCCGCCATGTTGGAATCAACAGAAATATGAAATTACATCATAAATATTCCCTTACCTTTGATGATCTTCATCAGAATGCACTCCCAGGAATCCTAGTTCCATAATAAATTGTTGTTTTGTTCGATAATGTCTATTAATTATGTACAAGTAGCTACTTTTGCTAGCACGTTTAGTACACATGTTCAAACGCTCGCACAGGTCCAGGCAAACGTCGGACGAAACTTCAAAAAAGTTATATTACAGGTCGAATAAACTTGTCAAACTAAGTAGAGAATCAATCTTCAAAATGTTTTTATCATAAATATTCAATAACGTTCCAACCGGAGAATTCCTTTGTGTCTACAGAAATAAAGGAACGCAAGGCGATATCATGTGGAATGCTCTCTCCAGACCACTGACTGAAACACCTCCCATCCGGCTCAACATCACAGTAGAGGCTTCATTCAACGTTCTACAGACTGTTGACATCTAGTGGAAGGCATCGGCAGTGCAAACAGATCCATATCGTACTGGGATTTCAATAGGCGATGAGTTGAAAATGGACCAGCCTCAGAATTCTCACTTCCTGTTTGGATTTTTTCTCAGGTTTTTGCCTGCCATATGAGTTCTGTTATACTCACAGACATCATTCAAACAGTTTTAGAAACTTCAGAGTGTTTTATATCCAATAGTAATATGGATATAATATGCATATATTAGCAACTGGGACAGAGTAGGCGGCAGTTCACTCTGGGCACGCTATTCATCCAAAGTGAAACTGCTGCCCCCTATCCTAGAGAAGTTTTAAAGAAGGATTTTTAAGCCTGGAGACAATTGAGACATGGATTGTGTATGTGTGTCATTCAGAGGGTGAATGAGCAAGACAAAAGATATGGTAGTAGGTGCCATGCACACTGGTTTGTGTCAAGAACTGCAACACTGCTGGGTTTTTCAAGCTCATGTTCGACCACCCAAAGGACATCCAGCCAACTTGACAACTGTGGGAAGCATTGGAGTCAACATGGGTCATCATCCCTGCGTGTCATGTTTTGTCTTTGATCATCATGTCTTGTCCCTGTGCTTCCCTCTGCTGGTCTTATTAGGTTCTTTCCCTCTTTCTATCCCTCTCCCTCTCTCCCTCTCCCGCTCTCTCTCTCTATCGTTCCGTTCCTGCTCCCAGCTGTTTCTCATTCTCCTAACGACCTCATTTACTCTTTCACACCTGTCCCCTATTTTGCCCTCTGATTAGAGTCCCTATTTCTCCCTCTGTTTTCCGCTTCTGTCCTTGTCGGATTCTTGTTTGATGTTTGCTGTTCTGTGTCCTTGTTCCGCCCTGTCGTGTTTTTGCCTTCTTCAGATGCTGCGTGTGAGCAGGTGTCTATGTCAGCTACGGCCTGTGCCTTCCTGAAGCGACCTGCAGTCTGTGGTCGCGTCTCCAGTCGTTCCTCTCTACTGACGAGAGGATTTCAGTTTCCTGTTTTGGATTTACCTTTGATAATATCCAGGAGAATCATTGTTTGTTTTAGACTGGAATAAAGACTCTGTTTCTATTACGTCGCTTTTGGGTCCTCATTCATCAGCATAACAGAAGAATCCGACCAACATGGACCCAGCGACTATGGATTCTCTCAACACTGCCGTCGAGTTCCAGGGAGCAATGCTCGGCAGACACGAGCAGGAATTGTTTGCTGCTCGTCATGCCGTTGAGACCCTGGCCGCTCAGGTCTCCGATCTCTCTGGACAGTTTCAGAGTCTTCGTCTCGTGCCACCAGCTACTTCCTGGTCTTCCGAGTCTCCGGAACCTAGGGTTAATAACCCACCATGTTACTCTGGGCAGCCCACTGAGTGTCGCTCCTTTCTCACCCAGTGTGATATTGTGTTCTCTCTCCAGCCCAACACGTACTCAAGAGAGAGAGCTCGGATCGCTTACGTCATATCACTCCTTACTGGTCGGGCTCGGGAGTGGGGCACAGCTATCTGGGAGGCAACGGCTGAGTGTTCTAACGTTTATCAGAACTTTAAGGAGGAGATGATACGGGTTTTTGATCGTTCAGTTTTTGGGAAGGAGGCTTCCAGGGCCCTGGCTTCCCTATGTCAAGGTGATCGATCCATAACGGATTACTCTATAGAGTTTCGCACTCTTGCTGCATCCAGTGACTGGAACGAGCCGGCGTTGCTCGCTCGTTTTCTGGAGGGACTCCACGCTGAGGTTAAGGATGAGATTCTCTCCCGGGAGGTTCCCTCCAGCGTGGACTCTTTGATTGCACTCGCCATCCGCATAGAACGACGGGTAGATCTTCGTCACCGAGCTCGTGGAAGAGAGCTCGCGTTAACGGTGTTTCCCCTCTCCGCATCTCAACCATCTCCTCCCATCGGCTCAGAGACTGAGCCCATGCAGCTGGGAGGTATTCGCATCTCGACTAAGGAGAGGGAACGGAGAATCACCAACCGCCTTTGCCTCTATTGCGGTTCTGCTGGACATTTTGTCATGTCATGTCCAGTAAAAGCCAGAGCTCATCAGTAAGCGGAGGGCTACTGGTGAGCGCTACTACTCAGGTCTCTCCATCAAGATCCTGTACTACCTTGTCGGTCCATCTACGCTGGACCGGTTCGGCTGCTTCCTGCAGTGCCTTGATAGACTCTGGGGCTGAGGGTTGTTTTATGGACGAAGCATGGGCTCGGAAACATGACATTCCTCTCAGACAGTTAGGGAAGCCCACGCCCATGTTCGCCTTAGATGGTAGTCCTCTCCCCAGTATCAGATGTGAGACACTACCTTTAACCCTCACAGTATCTGGTAACCACAGTGAGACCATTTCCTTTTTGATTTTTCGTTCACCTTTTACACCTGTTGTTTTGGGTCATCCCTGGCTAGTATGTCATAATCCTTCTATTAATTGGTCTAGTAATTCTATCCTATCCTGGAACGTTTCTTGTCATGTGAAGTGTTTAATGTCTGCTATCCCTCCTGTTTCTTCTGTCCCCTCTACTCAGGAGGAACCTGGTGATTTGACAGGAGTGCCGGAGGAATATCATGATCTACGCACGGTCTTCAGTCGGTCCAGAGCCAACTCTCTTCCTCCTCACCGGTCGTATGATTGTTGTATTGATCTCCTTCCGGGGACCACTCCCCCTCGGGGTAGACTATACTCTCTGTCGGCTCCCGAACGTAAGGCTCTCGAGGATTATCTGTCTGTTTCTCTCGACGCCGGTACCGTGGTGCCTTCTTCCTCTCCCGCCGGAGCGGGGTTTTTCTTTGTTAAGAAGAAGGACGGTACTCTGCGCCCCTGCGTGGATTATCGAGGGCTGAATGACATAACGGTTAAGAATCGTTATCCGCTTCCCCTTATGTCGTCAGCCTTCGAGATTCTGCAGGGAGCCAGGTTCTTTACTAAGTTGGACCTTCGTAACGCTTACCATCTCGTACGCATCAGAGAGGGGGACGAGTGGAAAACGGCGTTTAACACTCCGTTAGGGCATTTTGAATACCGGGTTCTGCCGTTCGGTCTCGCTAATGCTCCAGCTGTCTTTCAGGCATTAGTTAATGATGTACTGAGAGACATGCTGAACATCTTTGTTTTCGTTTACCTTGACGATATCCTGATTTTTTCACCGTCACTCGAGATTCATGTTCAGCACGTTCGACGTGTACTCCAGCGCCTTTTAGAGAATTGTCTCTACGTGAAGGCTGAGAAGTGCGCCTTTCATGTCTCCTCTGTCACATTTCTCGGTTCTGTTATTTCCGCTGAAGGCATTCAGATGGATCCCGCTAAGGTCCAGGCTGTCAGCGATTGGCCCGTTCCTAAGTCACGTGTCGAGTTACAGCGCTTTCTCGGTTTCGCTAATTTCTATCGGCGTTTCATTCGTAATTTCGGTCAAGTGGCTGCCCCTCTCACAGCTCTGACTTCTGTCAAGACTTGCTTTAAGTGGTCCGGTTCCGCCCAGGGAGCTTTTGATCTCCTCAAGAAGCGTTTTACATCCGCCCCTATCCTTGTTACTCCTGACGTCACTAAACAATTCATTGTCGAGGTTGACGCTTCAGAGGTGGGCGTGGGAGCCATTCTGTCCCAGCGCTTCCAGTCTGACGATAAGGTCCATCCTTGCGCTTACTTTTCTCATCGCCTGTCGCCATCAGAACGCAACTATGATGTGGGTAACCGCGAACTGCTCGCCATCCGCTTAGCCATAGGCGAATGGCGACAGTGGTTGGAGGGGGCGACCGTCCCTTTTGTCGTTTGGACTGACCATAAGAACCTTGAGTACATCCGTTCTGCCAAACGACTTAATGCACGTCAAGCTCGTTGGGCGTTGTTTTTCGCTCGTTTCGAGTTCGTGATTTCCTATCGCCCGGGAAATAAGAACACCAAGCCTGATGCCTTATCCCGTCTCTTTAGTTCTTCTGTGGCTTCTACCGACCCCGAGGGGATTCTCCCTGAAGGGGTTGTTGTCGGGTTGACTGTCTGGGGAATTGAGAGACAGGTAAAGCAAGCACTCACTCACACTGCGTCGCCGCGCGCTTGTCCTAGTAACCTTCTGTTCGTTCCTGTCTCTACTCGTCTGGCTGTTCTTCAGTGGGCTCATTCTGCCAAGTTAGCTGGCCACCCCGGCGTTCGGGGTACGCTTGCTTCTATTCGCCAGCGGTTTTGGTGGCCTACTCAGGAGCGGGACACGCGCCGTTTCGTGGCTGCTTGTTCGGACTGCGCGCAGACTAAGTCAGGTAACTCTCCTCCTGCCGGTCGTCTCAGACCGCTTCCCATTCCTTCTCGACCATGGTCTCACATCGCCTTAGACTTTATTACCGGTCTGCCTTCGTCTGCGGGGAAGACTGTGATTCTTACGGTTATCGATAGGTTCTCTAAGGCGGCACATTTCATTCCCCTCGCTAAGCTTCCTTCCGCTAAGGAGACGGCACAAATCATCATTGAGAATGTGTTCAGAATTCATGGCCTCCCGTTAGACGCCGTTTCAGACAGAGGCCCGCAATTCACGTCACAGTTTTGGAGGGAGTTCTGTCGTTTGATTGGTGCTTCCGTCAGTCTCTCTTCCGGGTTTCATCCCCAGTCTAACGGTCAAGCAGAAAGGGCCAATCAGTCGATTGGTCGCATATTACGCAGCCTTTCGTTTCGAAACCCTGCGTCTTGGGCAGAACAGCTCCCCTGGGCTGAGTACGCTCACAACTCGCTTCCTTCGTCTGCTACCGGGCTATCTCCGTTTCAGAGTAGTCTTGGTTACCAGCCTCCTCTGTTCTCGTCCCAGCTCGCCGAGTCCAGCGTTCCCTCCGCTCAGGCTTTTGTCCAACGTTGTGAGCGCACCTGGAGGAGGGTCAGGTCTGCACTTTGCCGTTACAGGGCGCAGACTGTGAGAGCCGCCAATAAACGTAGGATTAAGAGTCCTAGGTATTGTCGCGGTCAGAGAGTTTGGCTTTCCACTCGTAACCTTCCCCTTACGACAGCTTCTCGCAAGTTGACTCCGCGGTTCATTGGTCCGTTCCGTGTCTCTCAGGTCGTCAATCCTGTCGCTGTGCGACTGCTTCTTCCGCGACATCTTCGTCGCGTCCACCCTGTCTTCCATGTCTCTTGTGTCAAGCCTTTTCTTCGCGCCCCCGTTCGTCTTCCCTCCCCCCCCCCCGTCCTTGTCGAGGGCGCACCTATTTACAAGGTACGGAAGATCATGGACATGCGTTCTCGGGGACGTGGTCACCAGTACTTAGTGGATTGGGAGGGTTACGGTCCTGAGGAGAGGAGTTGGGTTCCATCTCGGGACGTGCTGGACCGTTCGTTGATTGATGATTTCCTTCGTTGCCGCCAGGGTTCCTCCTCGAGTGCGCCAGGAGGCGCTCGGTGAGTGGGGGGGTACTGTCATGTTTTGTCTTTGATCATCATGTCTTGTCCCTGTGCTTCCCTCTGCTGGTCTTATTAGGTTCTTTCCCTCTTTCTATCCCTCTCCCTCTCTCCCTCTCCCGCTCTCTCTCTCTATCGTTCCGTTCCTGCTCCCAGCTGTTTCTCATTCTCCTAACGACCTCATTTACTCTTTCACACCTGTCCCCTATTTTGCCCTCTGATTAGAGTCCCTATTTCTCCCTCTGTTTTCCGCTTCTGTCCTTGTCGGATTCTTGTTTGATGTTTGCTGTTCTGTGTCCTTGTTCCGCCCTGTCGTGTTTTTGCCTTCTTCAGATGCTGCGTGTGAGCAGGTGTCTATGTCAGCTACGGCCTGTGCCTTCCTGAAGCGACCTGCAGTCTGTGGTCGCGTCTCCAGTCGTTCCTCTCTACTGACGAGAGGATTTCAGTTTCCTGTTTTGGATTTACCTTTGATAATATCCAGGAGAATCATTGTTTGTTTTAGACTGGAATAAAGACTCTGTTTCTATTACGTCGCTTTTGGGTCCTCATTCATCAGCATAACACTGCGGAACTCAATGTTAGGAAGGTGTCCTTAATATCTAGTCCACTCAGTGTATAACCTGTAGGCTACACTGCTCAGTTAGAGTAATATCTAGTCCACTCAGTGTATAACCTGTAGACTACACTGCTCAGTTAGAGTAATATCTAGTCCACTCAGTGTATAACCTGTAGACTACACTGCTCAGTAAGAGTAATATCTAGTCCACTCAGTGTATAACCTGTAGACTACACTGCTCAGTTAGAGTAATATCTAGTCCACTCAGTGTATAACCTGTAGACTACACTGCTCAGTTAGAGTAATATCTAGTCCACTCAGTGTATAACCTGTAGACTACACTGCTCAGTTAGAGGCCGTCTGTTAATAGGTGTGCCTGTGGTACTAGTAAACTCTCTTGCTCTCCAAATCCTACACCATGACAAACAAACCCCAATAACATATGCTGAGTCAGAGTAGCCAGTAAAGGCCTTTCTTTCCCCCAATTCACAAGCTGTGGTCAGAGATAATAAATCGGTCTGTTGTGCTGATAAATGGTCTGGTATAACCTCAATATCACCTCCCACATCTACTACAGACTATCCGACATGTTTCTACTTGTCACGTTCCTGACCTGTTTTCTCTTGTTTTTGTATGTGTTTAGTTGGTCAGGGCGTGAGTTGGGGTGGGCATTCTATGTTATGTGTTTCTATGTTTAGGTTCATTGTCTGTTAACCTTATATGGTTCTCAATCAGGGACAGGTGTTATTCATTTCCTCTGATTGAGAATCATATATAGGTAGGCTGTTTCACACTGTTTGTTTGTGGGTGATTGTCTTCCGTGTCTGTGTATGTTGCACCACACGGGACTGTTTCGTTTGTCGTTCGTGTATGTAGTCTGTTCCTGTTCGTGCGTTCTTCGTGTTCTGTAAGTTCGTTTGTTCAGGTCTGTTGACTTCGTTTATTATTTTGTAAATTCTCAAGTGTGTTTAGTTTTCGTCTTGTTAAATAAATATCATTATGTATTCATCACCCGCTGCGCCTTGGTCCGCTCATTCACCTCAAGACGACCGTTACAGAATCACCCACCACAACAGGACCAAGCAGCGTGATTCAAGGCAGAAACAGGATTACAGGAATTGGGAGGAAATTCTGGACAGCGTAGAACCAGGAGAATATCGCCGTCCCAAAGCTGAGCTGGAGGCAGCGAAAGCAGAGAGGCGGCGTTTTGAGGAGCTAGCACGGAAACAGAAAATGGAGAGGCATCTGGGCTATAATACCTGGGAGGAGATCGACAGATGGGCGATCGACCCAAGGAGAGTGCTGGAGCCCGCCTGGGATTCGATGGAGCAGATTCGATGGAGCAATGTGCGGAGGGATACCGGCGAATGGAGGCAGCACGACGACGCGGTAGGAAGCCTGTTAGTCAAGCCCAAAAATTTCTTGGGGGTGGC
Organism: Salvelinus namaycush; assembly: GCF_016432855.1. NCBI lineage: Eukaryota > Metazoa > Chordata > Actinopteri > Salmoniformes > Salmonidae > Salvelinus > Salvelinus namaycush. Next base: position 68,858 of record NW_024061572.1, read on the forward strand.
TACAAGGGAGTGTGGCGAAGTCAGGTAGGAGACCTGCGCCAACTCCTCGAGCTTACCGTGGAGAGCGAAAGTACGGGCATACACCGTGTTATGCGGTAGAGCGCACAGTGTCTCCTGTACGTGTGCATAGCCCGGTGCGGTACATACCAGCTCCTCGTATCTGCCGGGCTAGATTGAGCATTGAGCCAAGTGGCATGAAGCCGGCTCTACATATATGGCCTCCAGTACGTCTCCTTGGGCCGGCTTACATGGCACCAGCCTTACGCATGGTGTCCCCGGTTCGCCTAAATAGCCCAGTGCGGGTTATTCCACCTCCCCGCATTGGTCGGGCTACGGGGAGCATACAACCAGGTAAGGTTGGGCAGGCTCAGTGCTCAAGGGAGCCAGTACGCCTGCATGGTCCGGTATTTCCGGCGCCACCTCCCCGCCCCAGCCCAGTACCACCAGTGCCTACACCACGCACCAGGCTTCCTGTGCGTCTCCAGAGCCCTGTTCCTCCTCCACGCACTAGCCCTATGGTGCCTGTCTCCAGCCCATTACCACTAGTGCCTACACCACGCACCAAGCCTCCTGTGCGTCTCCAGAGTCCTGTGCGTCCTGTTGCTGCTCCCCGCACTAGCCCGAAGGTGCGTGTCCTTAGCCCGGTACCTCCAGTTCTGGCACCACGCAACAGGCATACAGTGCGCCTCAGCCGGCCAGAGTCTGCCAGAGTCTGCCGTCTGCCCAACGCCGTCTGAGCTGTCCGTCTGCCAAGCACCTTCAAAGCTGCCCGTCTGCCAAGCACCGTCAGAGCTGCCCGTCTGCCAAGCGCCGTCAGAGCTGCCCGTCTGTCCCGAGCCGTCAGAGCTGCCCGTCTGTCCCGAGCCGTCAGAGCTGCCCGTCTGTCCCGAGCCGTCAGAGCTGCCCGTCTGTCCAGAGCCGTCAGAGCTGCCCGTCTGTCCCGAGCCGTCAGAGCTGCCCGTCTGTCCCGAGCCATCAGAGCTGCCCGTCTGTCCCGAGCCTTCAAAGCCGCCCGTCTGTCATGAGCCTTCAGAGCCGTCTGCCAGACAGGAGCCGCTAGAGCCGTCCGCCAGACAGGAGCCGCTAGAGCCGTCCGCCAGACAGGAGCAGCCAGAGCCTTCTGCCAGAGAGGAGCAGCCAGAGCCTTCCGCCAGACAGGAGCAGCCAGAGCCTTCCGCCAGAGAGGAGCAGCCAGAGCCTTCCGCCAGACAGGAGCAGCCAGAGCCTTCCGCCAGACAGGAGCAGCCAGAGCCTTCCGCCAGACAGGAGCAGCCAGAGCCTTCCGCCAGACAGGAGCAGCCAGAGCCTTCCGCCAGCCATGAGCAGCCAGAGCCGCCAGCCAGCCATGAGCAGCCAGAGCCGCCAGCCAGCCATGAGCAGCCAGATCCGCCAGCCAGCCATGAGCAGCCAGAGCCGTCAGCCAGCCATGAGCAGCCAGAGCCGTCAGCCAGCCATGAGCAGCCAGAGCCGTCCCTCAGTCCGGAGCTGCCGTCCCTCAGTCCGGAGCTGCCGTCCCTCAGTCCGGAGCTGCCGTCCCTCAGTCCGGAGCTGCCCCTTAGTCCGGTGCTGCGAAAGTTCGTTTGTTCAGGTCTGTTGACTTCGTTTATTATTTTGTAAATTCTCAAGTGTGTTTAGTTTTCGTCTTGTTAAATAAATATCATTATGTATTCATCACCCGCTGCGCCTTGGTCCGCTCATTCACCACAAGACGACCGTTACACTACTCTGTGCTTTGATCTATATAGGCAGATCCATCAACGAACAGCATCACGTCAGAGTCAAGCAGAGGTTCTTCAAACAAGTCTTAGTCCAGTACACATTCCTGTCCAGATGTCCCTGTTATTGATACTGATGATTTGCTCAGGGAAGCTCTCCAATAACTTGTCCAGGTTTACCTAAACAGGAACAGTGAGCTTTAGTGTCCAATATAAATGGTAGGTCATGTCCTTAACATTAAGAGTAACCATTGGCTCTTCTCTGCCATCATTTAATTCATACTGGAGCAGGGGAGTCGGGCACCTTCATTGTTGATTCTGAGGGAAATTAAAACCGTTGGTGTTCTGATTTCCCATCTGCCATGGCTGTCCTCTGTCATTAGCAAAGTGTCCTCTTCCAGGCTTAAATTGTCCTTTGCCCCTGCTATAACATCTTCATCTTCCATTTCCCCCACACTGTGAACTTAAATGCCCCAAATGCCCACAGGTCCAGCATTGAGTGTTGTTCCATTCACGAAGGGCTCTGGCGGGCCCACGTCCTCTCCCAGTCCATGGTTGTGGGTCACCATAATGTTGAGTGATGAAAAGCACATACCCTTCAGGCACCAGGTTCACAGGTGTGACAGATATGACTGTGGGGGAGCTGCAGGCTGTGGTTGTGGTGAGACTGTAGAAACAACTTGAGCAGATGTCTGGATCCTCCAGTCTGGTCCTTTTTGTAGAGTGAGTTGGGGTGGTGAGGGAAACTCCCTCCAGTCTGTTCCTTTTTGTAGAGTGAGTTGGGGTGGCGAGGGAAACTCCCTCCAGTCTGGTCCTTTTTGTAGAGTGAGTTGGGGTGGTGAGGGAAACTCCCTCCAGTCTGTTCCTTTTTGTAGAGTGAGTTGGGGTGGCGAGGGGAAACTCCCTCCAGTCTGGTCCCTTTTGTAGAGTGAGTTGGGGTGGTGAGGGAAACTCCCTCCAGTCTGGTCCTTTTTGTAGAGTGAGTTGGGGTGGTGAGGGAAACTCCCTCCAGTCTGGTCCTTTTTGTAGAGTGAGTTGGGGTGGTGAGGGAAACTCCCTCCAGTCTGTTCCTTTTTGTAGAGTGAGTTGGGGTGGCGAAGGAAACTCCCTCCAGTCTGGTCCTTTTTGTAGAGTGAGTTGGGGTGGTGAGGGAAACTCCCTCCAGTCTGTTCCTTTTTGTAGAGTGAGTTGGGGTGGCGAAGGAAACTCCCTCCAGTCTGGTCCTTTTTGTAGAGTGAGTTGGGGTGGTGAGGGAAACTCCCTCCAGTCTGGTCCTTTTTGTAGAGTGAGTTGGGGTGGCGAAGGAAACTCCCTCCAGTCTGGTCCTTTTTGTAGAGTGAGTTGGGGTGGTGAGGGAAACTCCCTCCAGGAACTGTGCCTCCTTTTTCTTCCACACCATCATCCCCATCACAGTTTCTGAGACACGGGCACTCGTCATCTCCTTCTTTTTGTCAATTTTTCTTGTCTGAATTATCTCCTTGACTAAATCCAACCTAGTCTTGTTGAATGAACCAGCTATTGGATATCTACTTTCTCCTGCCATCTCTGTCCAGACATGCCATTTCTTAAAAGTGTCTGTAAATTCCACAGCAGGAAACTTCTTTTGCATATATTCAACAGGTGTGACAGGCTTCATTGCTCCCATCTCCTCATCCTGGTTTGACTGTGCCATGGTGCTCAGGCTTTTTATTTAGATAGTCTGCGTGTAATGTGTTTTTCTAGCCTCTATCGGGTTATCCTAAAGTGGGTGTAATATGTAGGAATATACCTACATAAATTCTCCTTTATGTTATTTTAGTGTGTGTTCAACACTGTAATCCTAATTCTACTTACTTGATCTAGGCTATAGTAAATGGTTCTACTTATACTCAAATATATTTCACACACGGCCTGGCCTCACAGAGACAACCACATGGTAAACTTCAATAATGTTTTATCTTAAGGGTGTAGAGTAATAGTTATATGTTGTACACCAGTGCCCCCTGGTGGTGATCAAATCAAATCAAATTTTATTTGTCACATACACATGGTTAGCAGATGTTAATGTGAGTGTAGCGAAATGCTTGTGCTTCTAGTTCCGACAATGCAGTAATAACCAACAAGTAATCTAACCTAACAATTCCACAACTACTACCTTATACACACAAGTGTAAAGGGATAAAGAATATGTACATAAAGATATATGAATGAGTGATGGTACAGAACGGCATAGGCAAGATGCAGTAGATGGTATAGAGTACAGTATATACATATGAGATGAGTAATGTAGGGTATGTAAACATAAAGTGGCATAGTTTAAAGTGGCTAGTGATACATGTATTACATAAAGATGGCAAGATGCAGTAGATGCTATAGAGTACAGTATATACATATACATATGAGATGAGTAATGTAGGGTATGTAAACATTATATTAAGTGGCATTGTTTAAAGTGGCTAGTGGTAAATTCTTACATAATTTCCATAAATTCCCATTATTAAAGTGGCTGGAGTTGAGTCATTATGTTGGCAGCGGCCGCTAAATGTTAGTGGTGGCTGTTTAACAGTCTGATGGCCTTGAGATAGAAGCTGTTTTTCAGTCTCTCGGTCCCTGCTTTGATGCACCTGTACTGACCTCGCCTTCTGGATGATAGCGGGGTGAACAGGCAGTGGCTTGGGTGGTTGTTGTCCTTGATGGCCTTCCTGTGACATCGGGTGGTGTAGGTGTCCTGGAGGGCAGGTAGTTTGCCCCCGGTGATGCGTTGTGCAGACCTCACTACCCTCTGGAGAGCCTTACGGTTGTGGGCGGAGCAGTTGCCGTACCAGGCGGTGATACAGCCCGACAGGATGCTCTCGATTGTGCATCTGTAGAAGTTTGTGAGTGCTTTTGGTGACAAGCCGAATTTCTTCAGCCTCCTGAGGTTGAAGAGGCGCTGCTGCGCCTTCTTCACAACGCTGTCTGTGTGGGTGGACCAATTCAGTTTGTCCGTGATGTGTACACCACGGAACTTGGATTAAACTTTCCACCTTCTCCACTACTGTCCCGTCGATGTGGATAGGGGGGTGCTCCCTCTGCTGTTTCCTGAAGTCCACAATCATCTCCTTTGTTTTGTTGACGTTGAGTGTGAGGTTATTTTCCTGACACCACACTCTGAGGGCCCTCACCTCCTCCCTGTAGGCCGTCTCGTCGTTGTTGGTAATCAAGCCTACCACTGTAGTGTCATCCGCAAACTTGATGATTGAGTTGGAGGCGTGCATGGCCACGCAGTCGTGGGTGAACAGGGAGTACAGGAGAGGGCTCAGAACGCACCCTTGTGGGGCCCCAGTGTTGAGGATCAGCGGGGTGGAGATGTTGTTACCTACCCTCACCACCTGGGGGCGGCCCGTCAGGAAGTCCAGGACCCAGTTGCACAGGGCGGGGTCGAGACCCAGGGTCTCGAGCTTGATGACGAGATTGGAGGGTACTATGGTGTTAAATGCTGAGCTGTAGTCGATGAACAGCATTCTCACATAGGTATTCCTCTTGTCCAGATGGGTTAGGGCAGTGTGCAGTGTGGTTGCGATTCCGTCGTCTGTGGACCTATTGGGTCGGTAAGCAAATTGGAGTGGGTCTAGGGTGTCCGGTAGGGTGGAGGTGATATGGTCCTTGAATAGTCTCTCAAAGCACTTCATGATGACGGAAGTGAGTGCAACGGGGCGGTAGTCGTTTAGCTCAGTTACCTTAGCTTTCTTGGGAACAGGAACAATGGTGGCCCTCTTGAAGCATGTGGGAACAGCAGACTGGGATAAGGATTGATTGAATATGTCCGTAAACACACCAGCCAGCTGGTCTGCGCATGCTCTGAGGACGCGGCTGGGAATGCCGTCTGGGCCTGCAGCCTTGCGAGGGTTAACACGTTTAAATGTTTTACTCACCTCGGCTGCAGTGAAGGAGAGCCCGCAGGTTTTGGTAGCGGGCCGTGTCAGTGGCACTGTATTGTCCTCAAAGCGAGCAAAAAAGTTATTTAGCCTGTCTGGGAGCAAGACATCCTGGTCCGCGATGGGGCTGGATTTCTTTTTGTAATCCGTGATTGACTGTAGACCCTGCCACATACCTCTTGTGTCTGAGCTGTTGAATTGCGATTCTATTTTGTCTCTGTACTGGGACTTAGCTTGTTTGATTGCCTTGCGGAGAGAATAGCTACACTGTTTGTATTCGGTCATGTTTCCGGTCACCTTGCCCTGGTTAAAAGCAGTGGTTCGCGCTTTCAGTTTCACGCGAATGCTGCCGTCAATCCACGGTTTCTGGTTTGGGAATGTTTTAATCGTTGCTGTGGGTACGACATCGTCAATGCACTTTCTAATGAACTTGCTCACCGAATCAGCATATTCGTCAATGTTGTTGTTGGACGCAATGCGGAACATATTCCAATCCGCGTGATCGAAGCAGTCTTGAAGCGTGGAATCAGATTGGTCGGACCAGCGTTGAACAGACCTGAGCGAGGGAGCTTGTTGTTTTAGTTTCTGTTTGTAGGCTGGAAGCAACAAAATGGAGTCGTGGTCAGCTTTTCTGAAAGGAGGGCGGGGGAGGGCCTTATATGCGTTGCGGAAGTTAGTATAACAATGATCCAAGGTTTTACCAGCCCTGGTAGCACAATCGATATGCTGATAGAATTTAGGGAGTTTTGTTTTCAGATTCGCCTTGTTAAAATCCCCAGCTACGATGAATGCAGCCTCAGGGTGTGTGGTTTCCAGTTTACAAAGAGTCAGATAAAGTTCGTTCAGGGCCATCGATGTGTCTGCTTGGGGGGGAATATATACGGCTGTGATTATAATCGAAGAGAATTCTCTTGGTAGATAATGCGGTCGACATTTGATTGTGAGGAATTCTAGATCAGGTGAACAGAATGACTTGAGTTCCTGTATGTTGTTATGATCACACCACGTCTCGTTAATCATAAGGCATACACTCCCGCCCCTCTTCTTACCAGAAAGATGTTTGTTTCTGTCGGCGCGATGCGTGAAGAAACCAGCTGGCTGCACCGACTCCGTTAGCGTCTCTTGAATTAGCCATGTTTCCGTGAAGCAGAGAACGTTACAATCCCTGATGTCTCTCTGGAATGTTACCCGTGCTCGGATTTCATCAACCTTATTGTCAAGAGACTGGACAATGGCGAGTAGTATGCTAGGGAGTGGAGCGCGATGTGCCCGTCTCCGAAGCCTGACCAGGAGACTGCTACGTTTTCCCCTTTTACGGCGTCGCATAGGGTCGCCGGCTGGGATCAGATCCGTTGTATTGGGTGGAAGGCAAAACACTGGATCCGTTTCAGGAAAGTCATATTCCTGGTTGGAACGATGGTGAGTTGACGTTGCTCTTATATTCAGTAGTTCCTCCCGACTGTATGTAATGAAACCTAAGATTACCTGGGGTACCAATGTAAGGAATAACACATAAAAAAACAAAATACTGCATATTTTCCAAGGAACGCGAAGCGAGCCTGCCATCTTGGTCGGCGCCGGAAGTTCAAAGCAGGACTGATTCTAGGGTTAAAAGTCAGGGAGCAGGACTGATTCTAGGGTTAAAAGTCAGGGAGCAGGACTGATTCTAGTGTTAAAAGTCAGGGAACAGGACTGATTCTAGTGTTAAAAGTCAGGGAGCAGGTCTGATTCTAGTGTTAAAAGTCAGGGAGCAGGACTGATTCTAGTGTTAAAAGTCAGGGAGCAGGACTGATTCTAGTTCTAACGGCAGTCTAGCTCTTCCTCCTCCTCGGACGAGGAGAGGCGAGAAGGATCGGAGGACCAATGTGCAGCGTGGTAAGTTTCCATGATTTAATATACACGAAACTATACACTATACAAAATAACAAACAAACTAACCGTCACAGTCCCGTGTGGCACAAACACTGACACAGGAAACAGCCACCCACAAAATCCCCAACACAAAACAAGCCACCTATATATGATTCTCAACCAGGGACAACGATTGACAGCTGCCTCTGATTGAGAACCATATTAGGCTGAACACAGAAACAGACAAACTAGACACACAACATAGAATGCCCACCCAGCTCACGTCCTGACCAACACTAAAACAAGCACAACACATAAGAACTCTGGTCAGGACGTGACACTAGTGTTAAAAGTCAGGGAGCAGGACTGATTCTAGTGTTAAAAGTAAATTCCTCCACTTTTCAACCTCATATTCAGTAGAACCTTTTTACTTTATACTTTTTTTCTCCAAAACTTAGAAATCCACCATTTTATTTAATTATATTTTATTTTTACGGCTGAATTGGACCTTTAAAGGTAATTTTTTAAATATAATTTGCCTCCACAGCAACATGAACACCTGAATACTTTCACATACACACCAGAGGAGGCTGGTGGAGGAGCTATAGGAGGACAGGCTCAGTGTAAAGACTGGAATGGAATAAATTGAACGGGATCAAACACTTAATTTATTTATTCCATTTCAGCCATAAAAATTAACCCGTCTTCCTATAACTCTTCCCACCAGCCTTTCCTCTGAAATGTCTCTGTTCTGATAAAAGAGAAGTTGAGAATACCACATGTTGTTTCTGTTGTATTGACATGGATCTACATTAAACCACAGGTTCTGTTCTTGAGACTGATGAGGAAGAGTGGGGTGGTAAGGATTTTGCAACACTACTGTAGTTGGCACAACCTTGTGACTAAGTTAACTTCCTGCTTGCAATACTTGGGGAGAATTCAATGTTATCTATCAGGATTCCCAAAAGACAATCTCTGTACAGGATCTGAATTTTATAACCTTTTGCATGAGAACTTTCCTGCAATGTAGAGAATTTAAAACTTGTAGTGTATTTGAGATTAATATAAATAGGGTTTTGAAGTTTGTAATATAGACTACTTCCTCTTCAATAGCGTCAGAAAATATGGGATTTCCTCATATGAAATTGTAAATAAGTTTGTAGCCTACGCAGTTACAAAATGGCTATTGAAACTGTGGCACAGATTTCTCTGTACAATTAGAAGTCAGATAAATGTGTTGATTTGAAGGAAAGACGGGCAGACTCTGGTAAGTCGAGGATAATTATTATGAAGTTAGTTCGTCAAACATTCAATAGACAGAGTAGGCTTGAGATATGATCCTTTATATTGATGAACAACCTGATGGTCTCTGTAGGAAATGTATTTAAATATCCTTTATATTGATGAACGACCTGATGGTCTCTGTAGGAAATGTTTTTAAATATCCTTTATATTGATGAACAATCTGATGGTCTCTGTAGGAAATGTTTTTAAATATCCTTTATATTGATGAACGACCTGATGGTCTCTGTAGGAAATGTTTTTAAATATCCTTTATATTGCTGAACAACCTGATGGTCTCTGTAGGAAATGTTTTTAAATATCCTTTATATTGATGAACGACCTGATGGTCTCTGTAGGAAATGTTTTTAAATATCCTTTATATTGATGAACGACCTGATGGTCTCTGTAGGAAATGTTTTTAAATATCCTTTATATTGATGAACAACCTGATGGTCTCTGTAGGAAATGTTTTTAAATATCCTTTATATTGATGAACAACCTGATGGTCTCTGTAGGAAATGTTTAGGAAATATCGCTACATGCTCAGTTATTTAGAATGAAACTGATTTGAAGGTGATGAGTCCTGCTACTGGTAGTCTATGTGAACTCTGTCAGGACCACTTGACCTTCAATAATTAGTTGTCACTGTGTTAACCACAACCAACATGCTTGATCTCTGTTTAGTTGTCATTGTGTTAACCACAACTAACATGCTGGATCTCTGTTTAGTTGTCACTGTGTTAACCACAACCAACATGTTGGATCTCTGTTTAGTTGTCATTGTGTTAACCACAACTAACATGCTGGATCTCTGTTTAGGGGTCACTGTGTTAACCACAACCAACATGTTGGATCTCTGTTTAGTTGTCACTGTGTTAACCACAACCAACATGCTGGATCTCTGTTTAGTTGTCACTGTGTTAACCACAACAAACATGTTGGATCTCTGTTTAGTTGTCACTGTGTTAACCACAACCAACATGTTGGATCTCTGTTTAGTTGTCACTGTGTTAACCACAACCAACATGCTGGATCTCTGTTTAGTTGTCACTGTGTTAACCACAACAAACATGTTGGATCTCTGTTTAGTTGTCACTGTGTTAACCACAACCAACATGCTGGATCTCTGTTTAGTTGTCACAGTGTTAACCACAACCAACATGTTGGATCTCTGTTTAGTTGTCACTGTGTTAACCACAACCAACATGCTGGATCTCTGTTTAGTTGTCACTGTGTTAACCACAACAAACATGTTGGATCTCTGTTTAGTTGTCACTGTGTTAACCACAACAAACATGTTGGATCTCTGTTTAGTTGTCACTGTGTTAACAACAACCAACATGTTGGATCTCTGTTTAGTTGTCACTGTGTTAACCACAACCAACATGCTGGATCTCTGTTTAGTTGTCACTGTGTTAACCACAACCAACATGCTGGATCTCTGTTTAGTTGTCACCGTGTTAACCACAACCAACATGCTGGATCTCTGTTTAGGGGTCTGTGCTGTTAAATGAGTCTCTCTGGGGAGAGAGAGGAGGGGGGCCCTGCCTCTAAAATGAGTCTCTCTGGGGGACATGACACCAAAGCTAAGAGGTGAGATAACAATTTTATGAATAATATATTAAGTTTATTTCCAAAATAAATAGCTATCTTAAGATGAATGCACTTACTGTAAATCACTCTGGATAAGAGCATCTGCTAAATCAGGGGTTCTCAATCCGGGGTCTGTGGAGGTACTGCAGGGGTTCTCAATCCGGGGTCTGTGTAGGTACTGCAGGGGTTCTCAATCCGGGGTCTGTGGAGGTACTGCAGGGGTTCTCAATCCGGGGTCTGTGGAGGTACTGCAGGGGTTCTCAATCCGGGGTCTGTGGAGGTACTGCAGGGGTTCTCAATCCGGGGTCTGTGGAGGTACTGCAGGTGTTCTCAATCCGGGGTCTGTGGAGGTACTGCAGGGGTTCTCAATCCGGGGTCTGTGGAGGTACTGCAGGGGTTCTCAATCCGGGGTCTGTGGAGGTACTGCAGGTGTTCTCAATCCGGGGTCTGTGGAGGTACTGCAGGGGTTCTCAATCCGGGGTCTGTGGAGGTACTGCAGGGGTTCTCAATCCGGGGTCTGTGGAGGTACTGCAGGGGTTCTCAGTCCGGGGTCTGTGGAGGTACTGCAGGTGTTCTCAATCCGGGGTCTGTGGAGGTACTGCAGGGGTTCTCAATCCGGGGTCTGTGGAGGTACTGCAGGGGTTCTCAGTCCGGGGTCTGTGGAGGTACTGCAGGTGTTCTCAATCCGGGGTCTGTTGAGGTACTGCAGGTGTTCTCAATCCGGGGTCTGTGGAGGTACTGCAGGGGTTCTCAATCCGGGGTCTGTGGAGGTACTGCAGGGGTTCTCAATCCGAGGTCTGTGGAGGTACTGCAGGGGTTCTCAATCCGGGGTCTGTGGAGGTACTGCAGGGGTTCTCAATCCGGGGTCTGTGGAGGTACTGCAGGGGTTCCGCGGCACCCTGACTGTACTCGTTGCAATGTAAAACTCTTAATTATTGACATTTGATAGAATTGTATTATGACACAACCACATTGTCTACTATTATTTTTAACCAATTCTGATCGTTGTTACAAGCAGAATTTTGACAATATTACCGTTATATCAACACACTCTTCACACCCGTTTAACAACTCTAAATATCTTTGGCATAGTAGCATCAAGTCCCTTGCCAATAATGTTGCCTACAACGTTGCAACAAAGTTCATTTACATCTAACACATATTACGCCCTAGATGCCTTCAATTGCCCAATTTATAGCCATGCCCAATTTAGGATTATTTTTTAACAATGTGATTATACACTCTTAGAAAAGAAGGTTCCTTATAGAACCAAAAAGGCTTCTATCACTTCCTTTATATATGGAACCACTAAAAGTTATATATATTTTTGGGTTCAGTGAAGAAGAACCTCTAGAGTTCTGATCAACAAAAGGTGAATGTTTTGAGGATGTGAACCCAGCAGCTTTCTAGTGGTCAGATCAATTCCTCCCGTTTTTTCCAGCGCCCGGCCAGGGATTCGAACCAGCCACCTTTCAGCCACAGGTCCAACTCCTGCCACAGCTCCAACTCCTTAGCCACTGGGTGAAACCCTGAGTTAATCTTCAGAAATAAGCATGAGTTAATTTGCCAAAATGAAGACAAAATGCTATGCAGACATACATGGTATCACTTGTTATAAATAATTAATATACATCAATCATTGCCAAAAGCACAACACACACTGTTGCATGTAGGTCTATATTATTTATAGATTGATCATATAGAAATATAAAACATTATTTTTAACTACTACAAAGCAATTACATGTGGCTCAGGAACCACTGACTCACTGCATTATTCTATAGTATTATCAAGACACCTGCTGTTAACTCTTAACTAGTTAGGACAGCTCACGAGGTGTCCTAAATATCTGCCGACTAGGTGGGACTAGAGACTTCATGCATAGCTTTAATTTATACCCAGAAGTGTAAAATGTCTTTATTCTCAGCACTTATACGACCAATTTTCTACTCTGAGACACTTTGGCGATATGGGCCCAGATCTCAAAACATTGTTATAAAAAACTTTGAATGTTTGTTTTACATAATAATAAAAAATGAATATTACTAATGTAACCCGCTGTAAAGACTGGGTTTAGTTGATTGTGTTGCACTGCTCATGTCCGCGTTCTGGAACTGTCCGCGTCCACGTACAGATCTGTCCGCGTCCCCGTACAGAACTGTCCTCGTCCACGTTTGGTTTGGCGCCAATCATATTGTCCGGTTACGCGCAGAGTTGGCTGAGGTGATCTTGGGGAATAATGACGGAGTTCACTACAGTGTTGACACCGAAGTTTATTGTTCAATTTGCTTTTTTCTTTACGGTCAGGGACAGTATGAGTTTAGCCAGATCCTTTTCACTCTCTATCCTTGTTTCATTTTGTGGTTCACCCGATTCGTCATTTTCATCGAGATGAGGGACAGAACGACCAGCTAGCTAGCCGGTACAGCTAGGTAAGCTAGCTAGTGTTAGGGTTGCGTCAATTCAATCTGGTATAAGGACAAGTATGACAATGATTCACTAATTGTATGCTATGTACTTTTTATTAACTAAGTAATAAATGGCAAATGCAATTTCCGTATATGCGGGTTCACTGTAACATCACACAGGATGAAAACAGAGAAGACACTTGTTCCTGACAAAGATATGATAATATACTCATGACAGAGATAGTTCCCACTTCCGAGCCGGCCTGTCAGAGTAGAGACTGGGCGTGGTTTAGACTCACCCAGCCTATCGTTGATGTTGGCGCTTTAAGCCAGTCCTGGCCCCTTAGCGCATGTGATGTCCCGACGCTGTTGCTGTGTAGATTACGCTCCTTCACCCCAAAGACTGAGGTCAGACAGCTCTGTAATATTGTCTGAGCTATTCGCATCTGTATACAATGGCCACTGTTCTCGCTCAAGGCTAACTACAGCTTCCCAGCACTCTTATCTGGCTAACTGTTACTTCCAGCACACACACACAGACACCCAGGCTCCCAGGCCATCAGTTTGTCAATATCCAATCACATTTAATACAGGTGCTAATCATGTTTGTTATAGTATTCAATCACATGTAATACAGTTGCTAATCACGTTTGTTATAGTATTGGGTTATAGTGCATAACTCAGAACCTTACAGATGTTCTTCGTGTGTATAGTTTATCTGTTATTATCTATTGTACACCACAGTCAGCAGTCCCCTGGTTCACCCCCCTCCTGTGTCTCTCTAAGATTAGCACAGTCTCGGTCACACAGTACAGCGCCCACAGCGCCCTTTCTAACACACACACATTTCAGACTGCTTGTTCATATCTTATGCTCAGATACATTTGTTGCAATTTCAGGCTGTGGCCTCATGGTTAGACAGAGCACTGGTAAGAGTAGAGACTAATGGAAAATGCAGGTTCACATGAGTCAGTAATTCAAACTTTAACGCATAAGAAGCCCTACTAGCTTATAGTTAGTTAAGCATGTCAAAAAACCTTATAAAACCCCACTCTAGCTACTATACCAGCAGCATCCTAGTTAACTTAGCTAGCAATACATCATTCTCTCGTTGACGGATGCTGGCTACCTCTGTCCGGTTCTCCTCTCTTCACTAGATGGACGGTAACTGTAAGTGTTTAACCCCTCTGTGTCCAAGGACCAATCTTTTGAATATTATTTTCAGGGCGCCTCAATAGCAGGTATTGAACACCGGGTAAATAATCACTAGTCAGAACCTCAACCTCAGTAAACATTCATTATAAAACACATCTTAATATCTGATATTGCGAGTAAACAACCTCGGAATAGAAAAGACAAGAGTGCGTCTTCCAGCCCAACAATAAATTACATAATTCAACCCTCCCGGTTAGTAAATTTACCTCAACATGCCCCCGGAGAAGGCAGAGTAACGACAACAGCCTTTTAGCGGGGCTGACAGGCTGACTACAACGCTCGCGTCGCTAAATGAATTTCGTTATTAAAAATGACACACTGCTCACGAGCGTCTAGAAGTAAGTTCTATTTGTGACGCAGTTCGCGCTGGTTTATAGAAGCAGGTACCCACGTGCCATCTCCTCATTGGTTTATAGAAGCAGGTACCCACGTGCCATCTCCTCATTGTTTTATAGAAGCAGGTACCCACGTGCCATCTCCTCATTGGTTTATAGAAGCAGGTACCCACGTGTCATCTCCTCATTGGTTTATAGCAGCAGGTACCCACGTGTCATCTCCTCATTGGTTTATAGAGGCAGGTACCCACGTGCCACCTCCTCATTGGTTTATAGAAGCAGGTACCCACGTGCCATCTCCTCATTGGTTTATAGAAGCAGGTACCCACGTGCCATCTCCTCATTGGTTTATAGAAGCAGGTACCCACGTGCCATCTCCTCATTGTTTTATAGAAGCAGGTGCCCATGTGCCATCTCCTCATTGGTTTATAGAAGCAGGTACCCACGTGCCATCTCCTCATTGGTTTATAGAAGCAGGTACCCACCTGCCATCTCATTTAGCAAATAACTTAACATAAACATAACTTCTTTAAACAATAAAAGCTAATTTACGAACATTTCTGAAAATGGATATATAGCTTTTAGGAATGAAACTCTTCTTCTGTTTCCCCATCTGAGCTCAGAGTAGATGAGAGATATAATGTTTGTCTCTGTTGTGTTGAAGTCCAATCAAGCAGGAGAGACCAGCCTCCCCTGTACCCAGCTGTGTGTCCATGAAGAGTGACAAGTCTATGAACCCTCCTATAAAGTTTAGAGAGGGAGACTTTTCTACTGAACAAAGGTAAGAAGAACTCATGGGTCATGGTCAGTGAGTTAAACAACACTGTCTCTAGTCATTTCTCTCCCAATTTCCCCAATCATTTTGTTGTTTTCATAATCCATAGGCTAATCATTTTGTCCATTTTCATAGTCCTAAAACAATATTAAACAAACACAATATTCCCTCCCTCCCTCCCTCCCTGTGTGTGTGTGTGTGTGTGTGTGTGTGTGTGTGTGTGTGTGTGTGTGTGTGTGTGTGTGTGTGTGTGGTGTGTGTGCACACTCCCTGGATGAGGAGATGTAATCTCATGTTTTGTCCACAGAAACCAACAGGAGAGATCAGAGTCAGAGATTCTCAGTGGTCAGTCTTCCCAAAGTCATCAAACAGACCTGGCCTCCATATTCAGTGTATGTGGTCCTGTTATGTACATTTGTTTTTGTTTACCTCAAGTAAAGTTGATCTGTCAATCATTCATTAATGTGTTAATGAGAAAGCATTTCTTCTCTTGCTTCATTTATTTACTTTATTTATTTCAGTTGCTTGAAGAGAATATTATGACGTTTGTGAAGAACGAGCTGAAGATGTTCAAGAGGATTCTTAGTCCAGAACTCCCAGAAGGCTTTGAGAGTCAGAAGCAGGATAAGGAAGTGGTGGATGCTGAAGATGAGAAGCAGGAGAGCAGTGCCAGAGAGGGGGCTCTGAAGATCACACTGCACATCCTGAGGAAAATGAACCAGAAGGAGCTTGCTGACACACTGGAGAAAAGTAAGATCTGTCTGCCTCATGTTGAATGATGTTTTATAACATTTAAAAGCTGTAGCTAAAGTACAGCTAAAGTAGCTGTGTAACTCAATGATATTGTAGCAGCCTTGACACAACACCTAGTGACCTCATCAAGTTGCAGCAGGGATGTGTTGATTAAATAAGAGAGAGAGAGAGAGAACATTAATAATACCATCAATAATACCAATAATAATATAATCAGTACACCAGTCTGTAATGCATTATGAAAACATTTACACATTTATACAGACAGTTAAGAGAATGCATTATTATAATTTAAAACTTTATAACAGTCCTACAATACTGTAGGCATTAAAACAGATGTAATATTAATATCATCTGTGTTATTTCTTCATTCAGATGAGCTTGCTTTGATTTTCCAACTTGAACTCAAATCTAATCTAAAGAAGAAGTTTCAATGTGTATTTGAGGGGATCGCTAAACAAGGAAACCCAACACTTCTCAATAACATCTACACAGAGCTCTACATCACAGAGGGTGGAACAGGAGAGGTCAATAATGAACATGAGCTGAGACAGATTGAGACAACAACCAGGAAACAAGCAAGACCAGAGACTGCAATCAAATGTAATGACATCTTCAAAACCTTATCTGGACAAGACAAACTTATCAGAACTGTGCTGACAAAGGGAGTCGCTGGCATTGGAAAAACAGTCTCTGTGCAGAAGTTCATTCTGGACTGGGCTGAAGGAAAAGCAAATCAGGATGTCCAATTTGTATTTTCATTCCCTTTCCGGGAGCTGAATTTGATGAAAGAGGACAAACACACTTTCATTGAACTTCTCAATCACTTCTCAAAGGAAACCAAACAATCAGGAATCTCCAACTACAACAAGTACAAAGTTCTGTTCATCTTTGATGGTCTGGATGAGTGCCGACTGCCCCTAGACTTCCAGAAGAACAAGATCTGTTGTGACGTCACAGAGTCAACCTCGGTGGATGTTCTGCTGACAAATCTCATCAAGGGAAATCTGCTTCCCTCTGCTCTCCTCTGGATAACTACCCGACCTGCAGCAGCCAATAAGATCCCCTCAGTGTGTGTTGACCAGGTGACAGAGGTACGAGGGTTCAATGACCCACAGAAGGAGGAGTACTTCAGGAAGAGATTCAGTGATGAGGACCTGGCCAGCAGAATCATCTCACACATAAAGACATCAAGGAGCCTCCACATCATGTGCCACATTCCAGTCTTCTGTTGGATTTCTGCAACAGTCCTTGAACACATGCTGGAACATAAGAGAGAAGAGATGCCCAAGACTCTGACTGAGATGTACACACACCTTGTGGTGTTTCATACCAAACAGAAGAATGAAAAGTATCTTGGGAAAGAAGAGACAGGTCCACACTGGAATAAAGAGAGCATTCTGTCACTGGGAAAACTGGCTTTTCAACAGCTTGTGAATGGCAATCTGATTTTCTATGAAGAAGACCTGAAAGAGGCTGGCGTTGATGTCAATGAAGCCTCAGTGTACTCAGGATTGTGCACACAGCTCTTTAAAGAGGATTTTGGGCTGTACCAGGTCAAGGTGTACTGCTTTGTTCATCTGAGCATTCAGGAGTTTCTGGCTGCTGTATATGTGTTCCTCTCATTCATCAACAACAATGAGAATCTAATGGACAAACTGCAATCAACATTCAGGAACCTTTCTGTGAGGATCAAACAAAGGCGTAAAGTTACTTTCTACAAGAGTGCTGTGGATAAATCTTTACAAAGTGAGACAGGAAACCTGGACCTTTTCCTTCGCTTCCTTCTGGGCCTCTCACTGGAGTCCAATCAGAAGCACTTACGAGGTCTACTGACAAAGACAAGAAGCAGCTCACAGAGCCATGAAGAAACAGTCAAGTACATCAAGGAGAAGATCAGGGAGAATCCCTCTCCAGAGAAGAGCATCAATCTGTTCCACTGTCTGAATGAACTGAATGACCATTCTCTAGTGGAGGAGATCCAAAGCTACCTGAGCTCAGGAAGTCTCTCAAAACCCAAACTGTCACCTGCACAGTGGTCAGCTCTGGTCTTTGTGTTGCTGACTTCAGAAAAGGAGCTGGATGTGTTTGACCTGAAGAAATACTCCAGATCAGAGGAAGGTCTTCTGAGGCTGCTGCCAGTGGTCAAAGCCTCCAGAGCTGTTCTGTGAGTAAATAAAATGACATACTGTATAAGAACTAATCATGAGGAAGAAATATTCAGTTTAGAGAAAAATATGCATAATAATATGTGTATAATATTATATTGAAAAACATATTGAAGAAATGAATTGATTTTGACATTAGTATAAATTATGACCATAAAATTCTAGGAGACGGAAGATGAATCTATATGTTGTTTGAGAGAATAAACCAAATGCATCTGCCATTGTCCTTCTACACTACTGGTGTTAAATTAACAGTGTTTGTGAAGTCATGATGATCTCTTTGTCAGGCTGTCAGGCTGTGGAGTCACAGAGAAAGGCTGTACTTCTCTGGTCTCAGCTCTGAAGTCAAACCCCTCACACCTGAGAGAGCTGGACCTGAGTAACAATGACCTGAAGGATTCAGGAGTGAAGCTGCTCTCTGCTGGACTGGGGAATCCCCACTGTAAACTGCAGACTCTGAGGTCAGTATTCCTGTAGTTGGTCAACAAGTGATCCACATGTGTTTACCAGACACACATAGTCCACAACATATGTGTTTGGATTTGAGATCAAATGTTTCATATGAGGTGATAGTAGAGAATGTCACCTTTTATTTAAAGGTATTTATTCATATATATTTTACTGTTTAGAAATGATAGCACTGTATGTACGTCATTTTCCCATTTGAAGAAGTCTTAATTATCTGGACAAATACATTTCGTAAAAAGTTCAGAGTTTTGTCCAATTTTGGATTACGTTTTTCCTCATAGAAACTGAATGGTGAATAATGTCCTGTCATTTTGGAGTCACTTCACTTGTATTGTCAGTAAGAATAAAAGATGTTTCTGAACACTTCTACATTCATGTGGATGCTACCATGAATATGAATAATCAGGAATGAATGGTGAATTATGAGGAATGAGAAAGTTACAGAGGCACAAAGATCATCCCCCCTCTGATATTGGTAATGGTGAGAGGTTAGTATGTTTTGTTGTAGCCTCTGTTATTGGTCATGGTGAGAGGTTAGTATGTTTTGTTGTAGCCTCTGTTATTGGTAATGGTGGGAGGTTAGTATGTTTTGTTGTAGCCTCTGTTATTGGTAATGGTGAAAGGTTAGCATGTTTTGTTGTAGCCTCTGTTATTGGTAATAGTGAGAGGTTAGCATGTTTTGTTGTAGCCTCTGTTATTGGTAATAGTGAGAGGTTAGCATGTTTTGTTGTAGCCTCTGTTATTGGTAATAGTGAGAGGTTAGCATGTTTTGTTGTAGCCTCTGTTATTGGTAATAGTGAGAGGTTAGCATGTTTTGTTGTAGCCTCTGTTATTGGTAATAGTGAGAGGTTAGCATGTTTTGTTGTAGCCTCTGTTATTGGTAATAGTGAGAGGTTAGCATGTTTTGTTGTAGCCTCTGTTATTGGTAATAGTGAGAGGTTAGCATGTTTTGTTGTAGCCTCTGTTATTGGTAATGCTGAGAGGTTAGCATGTTTTGTTGTAGCCTCTGTTATTGGTAATAGTGAGAGGTTAGCATGTTTTGTTGTAGCCTCTGTTATTGGTAATGGTGAGAGGTTAGCATGTTTTGTTGTAGCCTCTGTTATTGGTAATGGTGAGAGGTTAGCATGTTTTGTTGTAGCCTCTGTTATTGGTAATGGTGAGAGGTTAGCATGTTTTGTTGGAGCCTCTGTTATTGGTAATGGTGAGAGGTTAGCATGTTTTGTTGTAGCCTCTGTTATTGGTAATGGTGAGAGGTTAGCATGTTTTGTTGTAGCCTCTGTTATTGGTAATGGTGAGAGGTTAGCATGTTTTGTTGTAGCCTCTGTTATTGGTAATGGTGAGAGGTTAGCATGTTTTGTTGTAGCCTCTGTTATTGGTAATGGTGAGAGGTTAGCATGATTTGTTGTAGCCTCTGTTATTGGTAATGGTGAGAGGTTAGTATGTTTTGTTGTAGTCTCTGTTATTGGTAATGGTGAGAGGTTAGCATGTTTTGTTGTAGCCTCTGTTATTGGTAATGGTGAGAGGTTAGCATGTTTTGTTGTAGCCTCTGTTATTGGTAATGGTGAGAGGTTAGCATGATTTGTTGTAGCCTCTGTTATTGGTAATGGTGAGAGGTTAGTATGTTTTGTTGTAGTCTCTGTTATTGGTAATGGTGAGAGGTTAGCATGTTTTGTTGTAGTCTCTGTTATTGGAAATGGTGAGAGGTTAGCATGTTATGTTGTAGTCTCTGTTATTGGTAATGGTGAGAGGTTAGCATGTTTTGTTGTAGCCTCTGTTATTGGTAATGGTGAGAGGTTAGCATGTTTTGTTGTAGACTCTGTTATTGGTAATGGTGAGAGGTTAGCATGTTTTGTTGTAGCCTCTGTTATTGGTAATGGTGAGAGGTTAGTATGTTTTGTTGTAGACTCTGTTATTGGTAATGGTGAGAGGTTAGCATGTTTTGTTGTAGCCTCTGTTATTGGTAATGGTGAGAGGTTAGCATGTTTTGTTGGAGCCTCTGTTATTGGTAATGGTGAGAGGTTAGCATGTTTTGTTGTAGCCTCTGTTATTGGTAATGGTGAGAGGTTAGCATGTTTTGTTGTAGCCTCTGTTATTGGTAATGTTGAGAGGTTAGCATGTTTTGTTGTAGCCTCTGTTATTGGTAATGGTGAGAGGTTAGCATGTTTTGTTGTAGCCTCTGTTATTGGTAATGGTGAGAGGTTAGCATGATTTGTTGTAGCCTCTGTTATTGGTAATGGTGAGAGGTTAGTATGTTTTGTTGTAGTCTCTGTTATTGGTAATGTTGAGAGGTTAGCATGTTTTGTTGTAGTCTCTGTTATTGGAAATGGTGAGAGGTTAGCATGTTTTGTTGTAGCCTCTGTTATTGGTAATGTGAGAGGTTAGCATGTTTTGTTGTAGACTCTGTTATTGGTAATGGTGAGAGGTTAGTATGTTTTGTTGTAGCCTCTGTTATTGGTAATGGTGAGAGGTTAGTATGTTTTGTTGTAGACTCTGTTATTGGTAATGGTGAGAGGTTAGCATGTTTTGTTGTAGCCTCTGTTATTGGTAATGGTGAGAGGTTAGCATGTTTTGTTGGAGCCTCTGTTATTGGTAATGGTGAGAGGTTAGCATGTTTTGTTGTAGCCTCTGTTATTGGTAATGGTGAGAGGTTAGCATGTTTTGTTGTAGCCTCTGTTATTGGTAATGGTGAGAGGTTAGCATGTTTTGTTGTAGCCTCTGTTATTGGTAATGGTGAGAGGTTAGCATGTTTTGTTGTAGCCTCTGTTATTGGTAATGGTGAGAGGTTAGCATGATTTGTTGTAGCCTCTGTTATTGGTAATGGTGAGAGGTTAGTATGTTTTGTTGTAGTCTCTGTTATTGGTAATGGTGAGAGGTTAGCATGTTTTGTTGTAGTCTCTGTTATTGGAAATGGTGAGAGGTTAGCATGTTATGTTGTAGTCTCTGTTATTGGTAATGGTGAGAGTTTAGCATGTTTTGTTGTAGCCACTGTTATTGGTAATGGTGAGAGGTTAGCATGTTATGTTGTAGTCTCTGTTATTGGTAATGGTGAGAGGTTAGCATGTTTTGTTGTAGTCTCTGTTATTGGTAATGGTGAGAGGTTAGCATGTTTTGTTGTAGTCTCTGTTATTGGTAATGTTGAGAGGTTAGTATGTTTTGTTGTAGCCTCTGTTATTGGTAATGGGGAGAGGTTAGCATGTTTTGTTGTAGCCTCTGTTATTGGTAATGGTGAGAGGTTAGCATGTTATGTTGTAGTCTCTGTTATTGGTAATGGTGAGAGGTTAGCATGTTTTGTTGTAGCCTCTGTTATTGGTAATGGTGAGAGGTTAGCATGTTTTGTTGTAGCCTCTGTTATTGGTAATGGTGAGAGGTTAGCATGTTTTGTTGTAGTCTCTGTTATTGGTAATGGTGAGAGGTCAGCATGTTTTGTTGTAGCCTCTGTTATTGGTAATGGTGAGAGGTTAGCATGTTATGTTGTGGTCTCTGTTATTGGTAATGGTGAGAGGTTAGCATGATTTGTTGTAGCCTCTGTTATTGGTAATGGTGAGAGGTTAGCATGTTTTGTTGTAGCCTCTGTTATTGGTAATGGTGAGAGGTTAGCATGTTTTGTTGTAGCCTCTGTTATTGGTAATGGTGAGAGGTTAGCATGTTTTGTTGTAGCCTCTGTTATTGGTAATGGTGAGAGGTTAGCATGT
Organism: Salvelinus namaycush; assembly: GCF_016432855.1. Lineage (NCBI taxonomy): Eukaryota > Metazoa > Chordata > Actinopteri > Salmoniformes > Salmonidae > Salvelinus > Salvelinus namaycush. Next base: position 91,011 of record NW_024061572.1, read on the forward strand.
TTTGTTGTAGCCTCTGTTATTGGTAATGGTGAGAGGTTAGCATGATTTGTTGTAGCCTCTGTTATTGGTAATGGTGAGAGGTTAGTATGTTTTGTTGTAGTCTCTGTTATTGGTAATGGTGAGAGGTTAGCATGTTTTGTTGTAGCCTCTGTTATTGGTAATGGTGAGAGGTTAGCATGTTTTGTTGTAGCCTCTGTTATTGGTAATGGTGAGAGGTTAGCATGATTTGTTGTAGCCTCTGTTATTGGTAATGGTGAGAGGTTAGTATGTTTTGTTGTAGTCTCTGTTATTGGTAATGGTGAGAGGTTAGCATGTTTTGTTGTAGTCTCTGTTATTGGAAATGGTGAGAGGTTAGCATGTTATGTTGTAGTCTCTGTTATTGGTAATGGTGAGAGGTTAGCATGTTTTGTTGTAGCCTCTGTTATTGGTAATGGTGAGAGGTTAGCATGTTTTGTTGTAGACTCTGTTATTGGTAATGGTGAGAGGTTAGCATGTTTTGTTGTAGCCTCTGTTATTGGTAATGGTGAGAGGTTAGTATGTTTTGTTGTAGACTCTGTTATTGGTAATGGTGAGAGGTTAGCATGTTTTGTTGTAGCCTCTGTTATTGGTAATGGTGAGAGGTTAGCATGTTTTGTTGGAGCCTCTGTTATTGGTAATGGTGAGAGGTTAGCATGTTTTGTTGTAGCCTCTGTTATTGGTAATGGTGAGAGGTTAGCATGTTTTGTTGTAGCCTCTGTTATTGGTAATGTTGAGAGGTTAGCATGTTTTGTTGTAGCCTCTGTTATTGGTAATGGTGAGAGGTTAGCATGTTTTGTTGTAGCCTCTGTTATTGGTAATGGTGAGAGGTTAGCATGATTTGTTGTAGCCTCTGTTATTGGTAATGGTGAGAGGTTAGTATGTTTTGTTGTAGTCTCTGTTATTGGTAATGTTGAGAGGTTAGCATGTTTTGTTGTAGTCTCTGTTATTGGAAATGGTGAGAGGTTAGCATGTTTTGTTGTAGCCTCTGTTATTGGTAATGTGAGAGGTTAGCATGTTTTGTTGTAGACTCTGTTATTGGTAATGGTGAGAGGTTAGTATGTTTTGTTGTAGCCTCTGTTATTGGTAATGGTGAGAGGTTAGTATGTTTTGTTGTAGACTCTGTTATTGGTAATGGTGAGAGGTTAGCATGTTTTGTTGTAGCCTCTGTTATTGGTAATGGTGAGAGGTTAGCATGTTTTGTTGGAGCCTCTGTTATTGGTAATGGTGAGAGGTTAGCATGTTTTGTTGTAGCCTCTGTTATTGGTAATGGTGAGAGGTTAGCATGTTTTGTTGTAGCCTCTGTTATTGGTAATGGTGAGAGGTTAGCATGTTTTGTTGTAGCCTCTGTTATTGGTAATGGTGAGAGGTTAGCATGTTTTGTTGTAGCCTCTGTTATTGGTAATGGTGAGAGGTTAGCATGATTTGTTGTAGCCTCTGTTATTGGTAATGGTGAGAGGTTAGTATGTTTTGTTGTAGTCTCTGTTATTGGTAATGGTGAGAGGTTAGCATGTTTTGTTGTAGTCTCTGTTATTGGAAATGGTGAGAGGTTAGCATGTTATGTTGTAGTCTCTGTTATTGGTAATGGTGAGAGTTTAGCATGTTTTGTTGTAGCCACTGTTATTGGTAATGGTGAGAGGTTAGCATGTTATGTTGTAGTCTCTGTTATTGGTAATGGTGAGAGGTTAGCATGTTTTGTTGTAGTCTCTGTTATTGGTAATGGTGAGAGGTTAGCATGTTTTGTTGTAGTCTCTGTTATTGGTAATGTTGAGAGGTTAGTATGTTTTGTTGTAGCCTCTGTTATTGGTAATGGGGAGAGGTTAGCATGTTTTGTTGTAGCCTCTGTTATTGGTAATGGTGAGAGGTTAGCATGTTATGTTGTAGTCTCTGTTATTGGTAATGGTGAGAGGTTAGCATGTTTTGTTGTAGCCTCTGTTATTGGTAATGGTGAGAGGTTAGCATGTTTTGTTGTAGCCTCTGTTATTGGTAATGGTGAGAGGTTAGCATGTTTTGTTGTAGTCTCTGTTATTGGTAATGGTGAGAGGTCAGCATGTTTTGTTGTAGCCTCTGTTATTGGTAATGGTGAGAGGTTAGCATGTTATGTTGTGGTCTCTGTTATTGGTAATGGTGAGAGGTTAGCATGATTTGTTGTAGCCTCTGTTATTGGTAATGGTGAGAGGTTAGCATGTTATGTTGTAGTCTGTTATTGGTAATGGTGAGAGGTTAGCATGATTTGTTGTAGCCTCTGTTATTGGTAATGGTGAGAGGTTAGTATGTTTTGTTGTAGTCTCTGTTATTGGTAATGCTGAGAGTTTAGCATGTTTTGTTGTAGTCTCTGTTATTGGTAATGGTGAGAGGTTAGCATGTTTTGTTGTAGTCTCTGTTATTGGTAATGGTGAGAGGTTAGCATGTTTTGTTGTAGTCTCTGTTATTGGTAATGGTGAGAGGTTAGCATGTTTTGTTGTAGCCTCTATTATTGGTGATGGTGAGAGGTTAGCATGTTTTGTTGTAGTCTCTGTTATTGGTAATGGTGAGAGGTTAGCATGTTTTGTTGTAGCCTCTGTTATTGGTAATGGTGAGAGGTTAGCATGTTTTGTTGTAGTCTCTGTTATTGGTAATGGTGAGAGGTTAGCATGTTTTGTTGTAGTCTCTGTTATTGGTAATGGTGAGAGGTTAGCATGTTTTGTTGTAGCCTCTGTTATTTGTAATGGTGAGAGGTTAGCATGTTTTGTTGTAGCCTCTGTTATTGGTAATGGTGAGAGGTTAGCATGTTTTGTTGTAGCCTCTGTTATTGGTAATGGTGAGAGGTTAGCATGTTTTGTTGTAGTCTCTGTTATTGGTAATGGTGAGAGGTTAGCATGTTTTGTTGTAGCCTCTGTTATTGGTAATGGTGAGAGGTTAGCATGTTTTGTTGTAGCCTCTGTTATTGGTAATGGTGAGAGGTTCGCATGTTTTGTTGTAGCCTCTGTTATTGGTAATGGTTAGAGGTTAGCATGTTTTGTTGTAGTCTCTGTTATTGGTAATGGTGAGAGGTTAGCAGGTTTTGTTGTAGCCTCTGTTATTGGTTATGGTGAGAGGTTAGCATGTTTTGTTGTAGTCTCTGTTATTGGTAATGGTGAGAGGTTAGCATGTTTTGTTGTAGCCTCTGTTATTGGTAATGGTGAGAGGTTAGCATGTTTTGTTGTAGCCTCTGTTATTGGTAATGGTGAGAGGTTCGCATGTTTTGTTGTAGCCTCTGTTATTGGTAATGGTTAGAGGTTAGCATGTTTTGTTGTAGTCTCTGTTATTGGTAATGGTGAGAGGTTAGCATGTTTTGTTGTAGCCTCTGTTATTGGTTATGGTGAGAGGTTAGCATGTTTTGTTGTAGCCTCTGTTATTGGTAATGGTGAGAGGTTAGCATGTTTTGTTGTAGCCTCTGTTATTGGTAATGGTGAGAGGTTAGCATGTTTTGTTGTAGCCTCTGTTATTGGTAATGGTGAGAGGTTAGCATGTTTTGTTGTAGCCTCCGTAACTTTCTCACTTATTTTTATGAATGATTCATTCATGATTTGTGTTAATCATGGCATCATCAGCATTTATTTAGTAGTGTTTAGAAACATGTTATCTACTCACTGAGACAGAAGATTACTCCACCATTTTAATATTGGCAAAACCTAACCCAAAACACAACCAAAGCAAACTGCAAATGCAATAAACGAGTTTAAGTCACAAGCTTGATGTAGTCATTGCGTTCAAGGAATGTCAGACCAAATACTAAACTTTTGACTACTTTAATTTTAATGCACTATAAGTGAATTGGTCAGATTACTTATGACAAATTCAAACGGGGGACGAGGTATATAAAGTGCTTTTATTTCAAACCGTGAAACAGATATGTATTAACTTCTTGGAACTATAGGGGGTGCTGTTCCGCATTAGCATATTTGGGTCTCCAAATTAAACTGCCTCGTGCTAAATTCTTGATCGTACAATATGCATATTATTGTTATTATTGGATAGAAAACACCTTCTAGTTTCTATAGAAGTTGGAATTTTGTCTCTGAGTGGTACAGAACAATATCTACAGCACTTTTCATGACAGGGGTCAGATTTCAGAAATTTTTACCCCTGATCTGGAGTCTGTTTTTAAGGCGACAGTGAATGCTATGAAGAAACCGACACTGCCTACGTCTTCCTCTGGGTGTCTGTACGTCATCACGTTTTGAATGGAATCGATTGCACAATCACAGCCATTATAAAAGAACAAAATGTATAGGGACCTCCCTTTCTCGTCGCGCGCCTGAAGCGTGAAGGACATCGGACTTGCCTCATTCCAAATCGTTGTCTAACCAGCAATATTTCTCCGGTCATGTTTTCAGTCGTTATAGTTGTTAAAAACATCATAATGTAGTTAATTTGAACCGTTTTATAGCAATTTATATCCGTTTAGTGCGATTTTGAGGAATTTATTTGTCGTGCACTCTGAAACTTTGGACACGTTTTGGGGTCCCGTTCGATCGTTAGTGGACATTTCGAAGGACAGAGGACATCTATCGACCAAAAGAAGATTACAACATAGAAAGGATACATTGCCCAAGAATCTGATGGAAGAACAGCTCAAAGTAAGCAATATTTAATATGATAAATCGTTGTTCTGTCGAAATATTTTAAACGCATATTTCGCCATTTTGTTTGTTATCGCGTCACTTGGCGAACCCTGTATTGAAAAGTAAGGATAATTTTAAAAATGTAAGTCAGCGGTTGCATTAAGAACTAATTTGTCTTTCGATTCCTGTCAACCCTGTATTTTTTAGTCAAGTATATGATTAGCTTTCAATTAAACTAGATCACTCTGATAGATGACGTCAGACATATTGAGGCTTGATTTCCTAGTATTTTTATTGTGTAACCACGGTTTTGTATGGCTAAATATGCACCTTTTCGAACAAACTGTATATGTATGTTGTAAAATGATGTTACAGGAGTGTCATCGGAAGAATTCTGAGAAGGTTAGTGAAAAAATTAATATATTTTGGCGGTGATTACGTTATAGCGCTCTTTGGCTGGAATCGATGCTCTGGTAACGTTTTCACATGTGGTATGCTAACTTATCGATTTATTGTGTTTTCGCTGTAAAACGCTTAGAAAATCTGAAATATTGTCTGGAATCACAAGATCTGGGTCTTTCCATTGCTATGCTTTGTCTATTTTTATGAAATGTTTTATGATGAGTAAATTGGTCATACACGTTGCTCTATCTAGTAATTCTAGTCGATTTGTGATGGTCGGTGCAATTGTAAACTGTGATTTCTACCTGAAATATGCACTTTTTTCTAACAACACCTATCCTATACCATAAATATGTTATCAGACTGTCATCTGATGAGTTTTTTTCTTGGTTTGTGGCTATCAATATCTTAGTTTAGCCGAATTGGTGATAGCTAGTGGTGGAGAGAGAAAATGGTGGACAAAGAAAGATGGTGTATTTTGCTAACGTGGTTAGCTAATAGATTTACATATTGTGTCTTCCCTGTAAAACATTTTAAAAATCTGAAATGGTGGCTTTATTCACAAGATCTGTATCTTTCATCTGGTGTCTTGGACTTGTGATTTAATGATATTTAGATGCTACTATCTACTTGTGAAGCTATGCTAGCTATGCTAATCAGTGTGTTTGGGGGGATGGGGGGGGATCCCGGACCCGGGGTAGAGGCTCGTGAAAGGTTAAAATACACCCCAAAAAAGGTTACATTATATACTGTCACCTCATATAAAACATTTGATCTCAAATCCAAACTGTTGGAGTATAGAGACACATTTAAAATGTTAGCTTCACTGTCAAAATAGATATGGTGTGTACTGTATACTCAATACAATCTAAATCTGATACCTCACTGTCTGTCTTTTGACTGATACTGCTTTTTAAACTGGTCTGGTCAGTCTACTCAAATATTTAGGATATAAATGTTTCTCTCTACAAGTAATATTATGATCATTTATGATAATGACACATTCATTAGTTTATGAATAGATATGGCAGGTTTCAGGACACTGATATATCTGAAAATGTTGGAAAAATATACCGCAGCGAAATTTGACCATCAAGGAATAACAGTGTGATTTTAATATGATTTGACTCTTTGCAGGCTGTCAGGCTGTCTAGTCACAGAGGAAGGCTGTGATTCTCTGGTCTCAGCTCTGAGGTCAAACCCCTCACACCTGAGAGAGCTGGATCTGAGTAACAATGACCTGAAGGATTCAGGAGTGAAGCTGCTCTCTGCTGGACTGGGGAATCCCCACTGTAAACTGGAGACTCTGAGGTCAGTATTCCTGTAGTTGGTCAACAAGTGATAACTGTTCACCAGATCCACATGTGTTTACCAGACACACATAGTCCACACCATAAGTGTTTGGACAGTGAAGTTTACAGTTTTCAATTTGGTGCTATGCTCCAGCATTTTGGATTTGATATATAATGTTTAATTTTAGATGACAGTCCTGAATGTCACCTTGTATTTGAGGGTATTTTCATTCATATATATTTTACTGTTTAGATATGAAAGCACTTTATGTATGTAGTTCTCCCATTTGAAGAAGTCTTAATATTTTGGACAAATTCACTTATATTGTATTAAAGTATTCATAAGTTTAGTATTTGGTCCCATGTTCCATGCCTGTAGCGATTACATCAAGCTTGTGATTCTACAAACTTGTTGAATTCATTTGCAGTTTGTCTTGGTTGTGTTTTGGATGTTTTTCCTAATAGAAACTGAACGGTGAATAATGTCCTGTCATTTTGGAGTCACTTCACTTGTATTGTCAGTAAGAATAGAAGATGTTTCTGAACACTTCTACATTCATGTGGATGCTACCATGATTATGAATAATCAGGAATGAATGGTGAATGATGAGGAATGAGAAAGTTACAGAGGCACAAAGATCAGACCCCCTCTGTTATTGGTAATGGTGAGAGGTTAGCATGTTTTGTTGTAGCCTCTGTTATTGGTAATGGTGAGAGGTTAGCATGTTTTGTTGTAGCCTCTGTTATTGGTAATGGTGAGAGGTTAGCATGTTTTGTTGTAGCCTCTGTTATTGGTAATGGTGAGAGGTTAGCATGTTTTGTTGTAGCCTCTGTTATTGGTAATGGTGAGAGGTTAGCATGTTTTGTTGTAGCCTCTGTTATTGGTAATGGTGAGAGGTTAGCATGTTTTGTTGTAGCCTCTGTTATTGGTAATGGTGAGAGGTTAGCATGTTTTGTTGTAGTCTCTGTTATTGGTAATGGTGAGAGGTTAGCATGTTTTGTTGTAGTCTCTGTTATTGGTAATGGTGAGAGGTTAGTATGTTTTGTTGTAGCCTCTGTTATTGGTAATGGTGAGAGGTTAGTATGTTTTGTTGTAGACTCTGTTATTGGTAATGGTGAGAGGTTAGCATGTTTTGTTGTAGCCTCTGTTATTGGTAATGGTGAGAGGTTAGCATGTTTTGTTGGAGCCTCTGTTATTGGTAATGGTGAGAGGTTAGCATGTTTTGTTGTAGCCTCTGTTAGTGGTAATGGTGAGAGGTTAGCATGTTTTGTTGTAGCCTCTGTTATTGGTATTGGTGAGAGGTTAGCATGTTTTGTTATAGCCTCTGTTATTGGTAATGGTGAGAGGTTAGCATGTTTTGTTGTAGCCTCTGTTATTGGTAATGGTGAGAGGTTAGCATGTTTTGTTGTAGCCTCTGTTATTGGTAATGGTGAGAGGTTAGCATGTTTTGTTGTAGCCTCTGTTATTGGTAATGGTGAGAGGTTAGCATGTTTTGTTGTAGCCTCTGTTATTGGTAATGGTGAGAGATTAGCATGTTTTGTTGTCGTCTCTGTTATTGGTAATGGTGAGAGGTTAGCATGTTTTGTTGTAGCCTCTGTTATTGGTAATGGTGAGAGGTTAGCATGTTTTGTTGTAGTCTCTGTTATTGGTAATGGTGAAAGGTTAGCATGTTTTGTTGTAGTCTTTGTTATTGGTAATGGTGAGAGGTTAGCATGTTTTGTTGTATCCTCTGTTATTGGTAATGGTGAGAGGTTAGCATGTTTTGTTGTATCCTCTGTTATTGGTAATGGTGAGAGGTTAGCATGTTTTGTTGTAGCCTCTGTTATTGGTAATGGTGAGAGGTTAGCATGTTTTGTTGTAGTCTCTGTTATTGGTAATGGTGAGAGGTTAGCATGTTTTGTTGTAGCCTCTGTTATTGGTAATGGTGAGAGGTTAGCATGTTTTGTTGTAGCCTCTGCTATTGGTAATGGTGAGAGATTAGCATGTTTTGTTGTAGCCTCTGTAACTTTCTCGCTCATTATTATTCATGATTCATTCATGATATGTGTTAATCAAGGCATCATCAGGATTAATTTAGTAGTGTTTAGAAACATGGTATCTTCTCACTTAGAAAGAAAATGACTCCAGTCATCATCCACCATTGAGTTTCTATTGGGCAAAACATAACCAAAACAAACTGCAAATGTGTCAATGTCACCTCATATAAAACATTTGATCTGAAATCCAAACTATTGGAGTATAGAGCCACATTTAAAATGTTAGCTTCACTGTTAAAATAGATATGATGTGGACTGTTACTCAATACAATCTAAATCTGATACCTCACTGTCTGTCTTTTGACTGATACTGCTTTTTAAACTGGTCTGGTCAGTCTACTATAATATTTGTACTATATATTTTTCTCTCTACAATTAACACTTTGATAATTTGTCATTTCAAATAATGAAACATCCATTTATGAATAGATATGGCAGGTTTCAGGACGCTGATGTATCTGAAAATGTTAAAAAAATATACTGCCACTATTATCACCACCAAAGAATAGCAGTGTGATTTTAATATGATTTGACTCTTTGCAGGCTGTCAGGCTGTCTAATCACAGAGGAAGGCTGTGCTTCTCTGGTCTCAGCTCTGAGGTCAAACCCCTCACACCTGAGAGAGCTGGACCTGAGCTACAATCACCCAGGAGACTCA
>NW_024061572.1:105000-112955 GCF_016432855.1 Salvelinus namaycush
CTCTCTCTTCTCTCTCAGCCTGCTCTCTGCTCTGCTATTTTCTCTGCTCTCTCTCTGCTCTCTCTCTCTGCTCTCTCTCTGCTCTCTCACTCTGCTCTCTCACTCTCTCTTTGATTTCTCAGCCTGCTCTCTCTGCCCTCTCTCTTCTCTGCTCTATCTCTCTGCTCTCTCTCTGCTCTCTCCCTCACTGCTCTCTCACTCTCTGCTCTCTCTTCTCTCTCAGCCTGCTCTCTCTCTGCTCTCTGCTCTCTCTTTTCTCTGCTCTCTCCCTCCCTGCTCGCTCTCGCTCTCTGCTCTCTCTTCTCTCTCAGCCTGCTCTCTCCCTGCTCTCTCAGCACTCTCTGTTCTCTCTCTGCTCTCTCTCTCCCTCTCTTCTCTCTCACTCTGCTCTCTCAGCACTTTCTGTTCTCTCTCTGCTCTCTCTGTTCTCTGCTCTCTCTCACTCTCTCTGTTCTCAAATCTTCCTGCTCTCTCTCTGCTCTCTCCCTCTCTCGCTCTGCTCTCTCAGCCTGCTCTCTGCTCTCTCTCTGTTCTCTGATCTCTCTCTCCCTCTCTCTCTCTTTTCTCTGCTCTCTCTCGCTCTCTGCTCTCTCTCGCTCTCAGCACTCTCTTGCTCTCTCAGCACTCTCTGTTCTCACTCACTCTACTCTACCTCTCTCTCTGCTCTCTACTCTCTCTGCTCACTCTGCTGTCTATCTCTGCTTTCTCTCTCTGCTCTCTCTCTGCTCTCTCTCTGCTCTCTCTCTCTGATCTCTGCCCTCTCTCTTCTCTCTCTCTCTGCTCTCTCTGTTCTCTGCTCTCTCTCTCTCTCTGTTCTCTGCTCTCTCTCTGCTCTATCCCTCCCTGCTCTCTCTCGCTTTCTGCTCTCTCTTCTCTCTCAGCCTGCTCTCTGCTCTGCTATTTTCTCTGCTCTCTCTCTGCTCTCTCTCTGCTCTCTCACTCTGCTCTCTCACTCTCTCTTTGATTTCTCAGCCTGCTCTCTCTGCCCTCTCTCTGCTCTCTCTTTTCTCTGCTCTCTCCCTCCCTGCTCTCTCTCGCTCTCTGCTCTCTCTACTCTCTCAGCCTGCTCTCTCCCTGCTCTCTCAGCACTCTCTGTTCTCTCTCTGCTCTCTCTCTCCCTCTCTTCTCTCTCACTCTGCTCTCTCAGCACTCTCTGTTCTCTCTCTGCTCTCTCTGCTCTCTCTGTTCTCTCTCACTCTCTCTGTTCTCAAATCTTCCTGTGCTCTCTCTGCTCTCTCCCTCTCTCAGCCTGCTCTCTGCTCTCTCTCTGTTCTCTGATCTCTCTCTCCCTCTCTCTCTCTTTTCTCTGCTCTCTCTGCTCTCTCTCTCTCTGCCCTCCCTGCTCTCTCTCTGCCCACTCTGCTCTCTGCTCTCTCTCTTTGCCCTCTGCTCTCTCTCTGCTCTCTCACTCTCTTTCTCAGCCTGCTTTCTGCTCGCTCTCTGCTCTTTCTGCTCTCCGCTCTCTCTCTCTGCTCTCTCAGCCTGCTCTCTGCTCGCTCTCTCTCTGCTATCTCTCTCTGTTCTCTGCTCTCTCTCACTCGGCTATATCTCTCACTCTGCTCACTCTGCTCTCTCTCTCTGCACTCTCAGCCTACTCTCTGCTCTCTCTCTGCTCTGTCCTCTCTCTTCTCTCTCTCTCACTCTGCTCTCTCTCTCTGCTCTCTCAGCCTGCTTTCTGCTCTCTCTCTACTCTCTCCCTCTCTCTCTCTACTCTCTCTCTTTCTGCTCTCTCTCTCTGCACTCTCTCTCTACCTCTGCTCTCTCTGCTCTCTGCCCTCTCTCCTCTCTGCCCTCTCTCTTCTCTCTCTCTCTCTCTCTCTCTCTCTGCTCTCTCCCTACTCTCTCTCTTTCTGCTCTCTGCTCTCTCTCTGCGATCTCTCTCTGCTCTCTCTGTTCTCTCTCCCTCTGCGCTCTCTGCTCTCCCTCTGCTCTCTCTGTTCTCTGCTCTCTCTCTATGCTCTGCTGCTCTTTCTCTTTTCTCTGCTCTCTCTGCCCTCTCTCTCTCTGCTCTCTCTCTTTCTGCTCTCGTTCTCTGCTCTCTCTTCTCTCTGTTCTATGCTCTCTCTCTCTTCTCTCTGCTCTCTCACTCCCTCTGCTCTCTCTGTTCTATGCTCTCGCTCTCTTCTCTCTCTCTCGCTCTCTGCTCTTTCTGCTGCTCTCTCTCTTTTCTCTGCTCTCTCTGCTGCTCTCTCTTTCTGTTCTCTGCTCTCTCTACCCTCTCTCTCTCTGCTCTCTCACTCTCCGCTCTCTCTCTGATCTCTCAGCCTGCCCTCCGGTCTCTCCCTCTCTCTCTAATGCTCTCTGCTCTCTCGTCTCTAATGCTCTCTGCTCTCTCAGCCTGCTCTCTTCTCTCTGCTCTCTCAGCCTGCTCTATGCTCTCTCTGCTCTCTCTCTCTTTTCTCTGCTCTCTCTGCTCTCTTTTCCCTGCTCTCTCTCTTTCTGCTCTGCCTCTCTGCTCTCTCTCTCTGCTCTCTCTCTCTCTCTGCTCTCTCTCTTTCTGCTCTGCCTCTCTGCTCTCTCTCTCTGCTCTCTCGCTGTGCTCTGCTCTCTTCTATCTCTCTCTCACACACTCTCTGCTCTCTAACGCTTTATATCTGAACAGTGGTGCAGTTTGGACAATCACCACTTGATGGCAGTGTTAAACAAGAAGTGATGAAAACAACATCACTGCAGAGAGAGAGAGAGTCTAAAATACTGATATACAGTTCATTCAGAAAGCGATTACAGCATTGAGTCTTGAGTTTGACGCTACAAGCTTGGCACACCTGTATTTGGGGAGTTTCTCCCATTCTTCTCTGCAGATCCTCTCAAGCTCTGTCAGGTTGGATGGGGAGCGTCGCTGCACAGCTATTTTCAGGTCTCTCCAGAGATGTTCGATTGGGTTAAAGTCTGGGCTTAGGACCATTGTCCTGTTGTCCAGTCTGTGTAGACTATACTGGGAGGGTAGAGAGTCAGAACAGATAGAGGATCTGGAGCCCTGAGGGGGAGAGAGATAGGGAGGGGAGAGAGTCAGAACAGAGGGAAAGAGAGAGAGGGAGGGTAGAGAGTCAGAACAGAGGGAAAGAGAGAGAGGGAGGGGAGAGAGTCAGAACAGAGGGAAAGAGAGAGAGGGAGGGTAGAGAGTCAGAACAGAGGGAAAGAGAGAGAGAGGGGAGTGAGTCAGAACAGAGGGAAAGAGAGAGAGAGCGAGGGTAGAGAGTCAGAACAGAGGGAAAGAGAGAGAGGGAGGGGAGAGAGTCAGAACAGAGGGAAAGAGAGAGAGAGAGAGAGGGAGGGTAGCGAGTCAGAACAGAGGGAAAGAGAGAGAGGGAGGGTAGAGAGTCAGAACAGAGGGAAAGAGAGAGAGGGAGGGTAGAGAGTCAGAACAGAGGGAAAGAGAGAGAGCGAGGGTAGAGAGTCAGAACAGAGGGAAAGAGAGAGAGAGGGAGGGTAGAGAGTCAGAACAGAGGGAAAGAGAGAGAGAGGGAGGGTAGAGAGTCAGAACAGAGGGAAAGAGAGAGAGAGAGGGAGGGTAGAGAGTCAGAACAGAGGGAAAGAGAGAGAGAGGGAGGGGAGAGAGTTGGAACAGAGGGAAAGAGAGAGAGAGAGCGAGGGTAGAGAGTCAGAACAGAGGGAAAGAGAGAGAGAGGGAGGGTAGAGAGTCAGAACAGAGGGAAAGAGAGAGAGGGAGAGGAGAGAGTCAGAACAGAGGGAAAGAGAGAGAGAGGGAGGGTAGAGAGTCAGAACAGAGGGAAAGAGAGAGAGGGAGGGGAGAGAGTCAGAACAGAGGGAAAGAGAGAGAGGGAGGGTAGAGAGTCAGAAGAGAGGGAAAGAGAGAGAGGGATGGTAGAGAGTCAGAAGAGAGGGAAAGAGAGAGAGCGAGGGTAGAGAGTCAAAACAGAGGGAAAGAGAGAGCGAGGGAGGGTAGAGAGTCAGAACAGAGGGAAAGAGAGAGAGGGGGAGGGTAGAGAGTCAGAACAGAGGGAAAGAGAGAGAGAGGGAGGGTAGAGAGTCAGAACAGAGGGAAAGAGAGAGAGAGATGGAGGGTAGAGAGTCAGAACAGAGGGAAAGAGAGAGAGGGGGAGGGTAGAGAGTCAGAACAGAGGGAAAGAGTGAGAGAGGGAGGGTAGAGAGTCAGAACAGAGGGAAAGAGAGAGAGATGGAGGGTAGAGAGTCAAAACAGAGGGAAAGAGAGAGAGGGGGAGGGTAGAGAGTCAGAACAGAGGGAAAGAGAGAGAGCGAGGGTAGAGAGTCAGAACAGAGGGAAAGAGAGAGAGAGGGAGGGTAGAGAGTCAGAACAGAGGGAAAGAGAGAGAGGGGGAGGGTAGAGAGTCAGAACAGAGGGAAAGAGAGAGAGAGGGAGGGTAGAGAGTCAAAACAGAGGGAAAGAGAGAGAGAGATGGAGGGTAGAGAGTCAGAACAGAGGGAAAGAGAGAGAGGGAGGGGAGAGAGTCAGAACAGAGGGAAATAGAGAGAGGGAGGGTAGAGAGTCAGAACAGATGGAAAGAGAGAGAGAGGGGGGGTAGAGAGTCAGAACAGAGGGAAAGAGAGAGAGGGAGGGGAGAGAGTCAGAATAGAGGGAAAGAGAGAGAGAGGGAGGGTAGAGAGTCAGAACAGAGGGAAAGAGAGAGAGGTAGGGTAGAGAGTCAGAACAGAGGGAAAGAGAGAGAGGGAGGGTAGAGAGTCAGAACAGAGGGAAAGAGAGAGAGGGAGGGGAGAGAGTCAGAACAGAGGGAAAGGGAGAGAGAGAGAGAGAGAGAGAGGGAGGGGAGAGAGTCAGAACAGAGGGAAAGGGAGAGAGGGGGGTATAGAGTCAGAACAGAGGGAAAGAGAGAGAGAGGGGAGTGAGTCAGAACAGAGGGAAAGAGAGAGAGAGCAAGGGTAGAGAGTCAGAACAGAGGGAAAGAGAGAGAGGGAGGGGAGAGAGTCAGAACAGAGGGAAAGAGAGAGAGAGAGAGAGAGAGGGAGGGTAGCGAGTCAGAACAGAGGGAAAGAGAGAGAGGGAGGGTAGAGAGTCAGAACAGAGGCAAAGAGAGAGAGGGAGGGTAGAGAGTCAGAACAGAGGGAAAGAGAGAGAGCGAGGGTAGAGAGTCAGAACAGAGGGAAAGAGAGAGAGAGCGAGGGTAGAGAGTCAGAACAGAGGGAAAGAGAGAGAGGGAGGGGAGAGAGTCAGAACAGAGGGAAAGAGAGAGAGAGAGAGAGAGAGGGAGGGTAGCGAGTCAGAACAGAGGGAAAGAGAGAGAGGGAGGGTAGAGAGTCAGAACAGAGGGAAAGAGAGAGAGGGAGGGTAGAGAGTCAGAACAGAGGGAAAGAGAGAGAGCGAGGGTAGAGAGTCAGAACAGAGGGAAAGAGAGAGAGAGGGAGGGTAGAGAGTCAGAACAGAGGGAAAGAGAGAGAGAGGGAGGGTAGAGAGTCAGAACAGAGGGAAAGAGAGAGAGAGAGGGAGGGTAGAGAGTCAGAACAGAGGGAAAGAGAGAGAGAGGGAGGGGAGAGAGTCGGAACAGAGGGAAAGAGAGAGAGAGAGCGAGGGTAGAGAGTCAGAACAGAGGGAAAGAGAGAGAGAGGGAGGGTAGAGAGTCAGAACAGAGGGAAAGAGAGAGAGGGAGAGGAGAGAGTCAGAACAGAGGGAAAGAGAGAGAGAGGGAGGGTAGAGAGTCAGAACAGAGGGAAAGAGAGAGAGGGAGGGGAGAGAGTCAGAACAGAGGGAAAGAGAGAGAGGAAGGGTAGAGAGTCAGAAGAGAGGGAAAGAGAGAGGGATGGTAGAGAGTCAGAAGAGAGGGAAAGAGAGAGAGCGAGGGTAGAGAGTCAAAACAGAGGGAAAGAGAGAGCGAGGGAGGGTAGAGAGTCAGAAGAGGGAAAGAGAGAGAGGGGGAGGGTAGAGAGTCAGAACAGAGGGAAAGAGAGAGAGAGGGAGGGTAGAGAGTCAGAACAGAGGGAAAGAGAGAGAGAGATGGAGGGTAGAGAGTCAGAACAGAGGGAAAGAGAGAGAGGGGGAGGGTAGAGAGTCAGAACAGAGGGAAAGAGTGAGAGAGGGAGGGTAGAGAGTCAGAACAGAGGGAAAGAGAGAGAGATGGAGGGTAGAGAGTCAGAACAGAGGGAAAGAGAGAGGGGGAGGGTAGAGAGTCAGAACAGAGGGAAAGAGAGAGAGCGAGGGTAGAGACTCAGAACAGAGGGAAAGAGAGAGAGAGGGAGGGTAGAGAGTCAGAACAGAGGGAAAGAGAGAGAGGGGGAGGGTAGAGAGTCAGAACAGAGGGAAAGAGAGAGAGAGGGAGGGTAGAGAGTCAAAACAGAGGGAAAGAGAGAGAGAGATGGAGGGTAGAGAGTCAGAACAGAGGGAAAGAGAGAGAGGGAGGGGAGAGAGTCAGAACAGAGGGAAATAGAGAGAGGGAGGGTAGAGAGTCAGAACAGATGGAAAGAGAGAGAGAGGGGGGGTAGAGAGTCAGAACAGAGGGAAAGAGAGAGAGGGAGGGGAGAGAGTCAGAATAGAGGGAAAGAGAGAGAGAGGGAGGGTAGAGAGTCAGAACAGAGGGAAAGAGAGAGAGGGAGGGTAGAGAGTCAGAACAGAGGGAAAGAGAGAGAGGGAGGGTAGAGAGTCAGAACAGAGGGAAAGAGAGAGAGGGAGGGGAGAGAGTCAGAACAGAGGGAAAGAGAGAGAGAGAGAGAGAGAGGGAGGGGAGAGAGTCAGAACAGAGGGAAAGGGAGAGAGGGGGGGTATAGAGTCAGAACAGAGGGAAAGAGAGAGAGAGGGAGTGTAGAGAGTCAGAACAGAGGGAAAGAGAGAGAGATGGAGTGTAGAGAGTCAGAACAGAGGGAATGAGAGAAAGAGGGAGGGTAGAGAGTCAGAACAGAGGGAAAGAGAGAGAGAGGGATGGTATAGAGTCAGAACAGAGGGAAAGAGAGAGAGAGGGGTGGTATAGAGTCAGAACAGAGGGAAAGAGAGAGAGAGGGAGGGTAGAGAGTCAGAACAGAGGGAAAGAGAGAGAGGGAGGGTAGAGAGTCAGAACAGAGGGAAAGAAAGAGAGAGGGTAGAGAGTCAGAACAGAGGGAAAGAGAGAGAGAGGGAGGGGAGAGAGTCAGAACAGAGGGAAAGAGAGAGAGAGGGGGGGGGGAGAGTCAGAACAGAGGGAAAGAGAGAGAGAGATGGAGGGTAGAGAGTCAGAACAGAGGGAAAGAGAGAGAGGGAGGGGAGAGAGTCAGAACAGAGGGAAAGAGAGAGAGAGAGAGAGAGAGGGAGGGGAGAGAGTCAGAACAGAGGGAAAGAGAGAGAGAGAGAGAGAGAGGGAGGGGAGAGAGTCAGAACAGAGGGAAAGGGAGAGAGGGGGGGTATAGAGTCAGAACAGAGGGAAAGAGAGAGAGAGGGAGTGTAGAGAGTCAGAACAGAGGGAAAGAGAGAGAGATGGAGTGTAGAGAGTCAGAACAGAGGGAATGAGAGAAAGAGGGAGGGTAGAGAGTCAGAACAGAGGGAAAGAGAGAGAGAGGGATGGTATAGAGTCAGAACAGAGGGAAAGAGAGAGAGAGGGGTGGTATAGAGTCAGAACAGAGGGAAAGAGAGAGAGAGGGAGGGTAGAGAGTCAGAACAGAGGGAAAGAAAGAGAGAGGGTAGAGAGTCAGAACAGAGGGAAAGAGAGAGAGAGGGAGGGGAGAGAGTCAGAACAGAGGGAAAGAGAGAGAGAGGGGGGGGGGAGAGTCAGAACAGAGGGAAAGAGAGAGAGAGATGGAGGGTAGAGAGTCAGAACAGAGGGAAAGAGAGAGAGGGAGGGGAGAGAGTCAGAACAGAGGGAAAGAGAGAGAGGGAGGGGAGAGAGTCAGAACAGAGGGAAAGAGAGAGAGAGAGAGAGAGGGAGGGGAGAGAGTCAGAACAGAGGGAAAGAGAGAGAGGGGGGGTATAGAGTCAGAACAGAGGGAAAGAGAGAGAGAGGGAGTGTAGAGAGTCAGAACAGAGGGAAAGAGAGAGAGATGGAGTGTAGAGAGTCAGA
>NW_024061573.1:0-112517 GCF_016432855.1 Salvelinus namaycush
GTCATCCACATACATAGACACACTGGCCTTACCAAAGCCAGTGGCATGTTGAGTCATCCACATACATAGACACACTGGCCTTACTCAAAGTGGCATGTTGAGTCATCCACATACATAGACACACTGGTCTTACTCAAAGCCAGTGGCATGTTGAGTCATCCACATACATAGACACACTGGCCTTACTCAAAGTGGCATGTTGAGTCATCCACATACATAGACACGCTGGTCTTACTCAAAGCCAGTGCATGTTGAGTCATCCACATACATAGACACACTGGCCTTACTCAAAGCCAGTGGCATGTTGAGTCATCCACATACATAGACGCACTGGCCTTACTCAAAGCCAGTTGGCATGTTGTGTCATCTACATACATAGACACACTGGCCGTACTCAAAGCCAGTGACATGTTGAGTCATCCACATACATAGACACAGTGGCCTTACTCAAAGCCAGTGGCATGTTGAGTCATCCACATACATAGACACACTGGTCTTACTCAAAGCCAGTGGCATGTGAGTCATCCACATACATAGACACACTGGCCTTACTCAAAGCCAGTGGCATGTTGAGTCATCCACATACATAGGACACACTGATCTTACTCAAAGCCAGTGGCATGTTGAGTCATCTACATACATAGACACTGATGGTCTTACTCAAAGCCAGAGTGGCATGTTGAGTCATCCTACATACATAGGATAACACTTGTCTTACCTCAAAGCCAGTGCATGTTGAGTCATCCTACATACATAGACACACTTGGTCTTACTCAAAGCCAGTGGCATGTTGAGTCATCTACATACATAGACACACTGGTCTTACTCAAAGCCAGTGGCATGTTGAGTCATCCACATACATAGACACACTGGCTTACTCAAGCCAGTGGCATGTTGAGTAATTCACATACATAGACACACTGGCCCTTACTCAAAGGTGGCATGTTGAAGTTCATCTACATACATAGACACACTGGTCTTACTCAAAGCCAGTGGCATGTTGAGTCATCCACATACATAGACACACTGGCCTTACTCAAAGCCAGTGGCATGTTGAGTCATCCACATACATAGACACAATGGCCTTACTCAAAGCCAGTGGCATGTTGAGTCATCCACATACATAGACACACTGGCCTTACTCAAAGCCAGTGGCATGTTGAGGTATCTACATACATAGACACACTGGTCTTACTCAAAGCCAGTGGCATGTTGAGTCATCCACATACATAGACACACTGGCCTTACTCAAAGCCAGTGACATGTTGAGTCATCCACATACATAGACACACTGGCCTTACTCAAAGCCAGTGGCATGTTGAGTCATCCACATACATAGACACACTGGTCTTACTCAAAGCCAGTGGCATGTTGAGTCATCTACATACATAGACACACTGGTCTTACTCAAAGCCAGTGGCATGTTGAGTCATCCACATACATAGACACACTGGTCTTACTCAAAGCCAGTGGCATGTTGAGTCATCCACATACATAGACACACTGGTCTTACTCAAAGCCAGTGGCATGTTGAGTCATCCACATACATAGACACACTGGTCTTACTCAAAGCCAGTGGTATGTTGAGTCATCCACATACATAGACACACTGGCCTTACTCAAAGCCAGTGGCATGTTGAGTCATCCACATACATAGACACACTGGTCTTACTCAAAGCCAGTGGCATGTTGAGTCATCCACATACATAGACACACTGGTCTTACTCAAAGCCAGTGGCATGTTGAGTCATCCACATACATAGACACACTGGTCTTACTCAAAGCCAATGACATGTTGAGTCATCTACATACAAAGACACACTGGCCTTACTCAAAGCCAGTGGCATGTTGAGTCATCTACATACATAGACACACTGGTCTTACTCAAAGCCAGTGGCATGTTGAGTTATCCACATACATAGACACACTGGTCTTACTCAAAGCCAGTGGCATGTTGAGTCATCCACATACATAGACACACTGGCCTTACTCAAAGCCAGTGGCATGTTGAGTCATCCACATACATAGACACACTGGTCTTACGCAAAGCCAGTGACATGTTGAGTCATCTACATACATAGACACACTGGCCTTACTCAAAGTGGCATGTTGAGTCATCCACATACATAGACACACTGGCCTTACTCAAAGTGGCATGTTGAGTCATCCACATACATAGACACACTGGTCTTACTCAAAGCCAGTGGTATGTTGAGTCATCCACATACATAGACACACTGGTCTTACTCAAAGCCAGTGGCATGTTGAGTCATCCACATACATAGACACACTGGCCTTACTCAAAGTGGCATGTTGAGTCATCCACATACATAGACACACTGGCCTTACTCAAAGCCAGTGGCATGTTGAGTCATCCACATACATAGACACAGTGGCCTTCCTCAAAGCCAGTGGCATGTTGAGTCATCCACATACATAGACACACTGGTCTTACTCAAAGCCAGTGGCATGTTGAGTCATCCACATACATAGACACACTGGCCTTACTCAAAGCCAGTGGCATGTTGAGTCATCCACATACATAGACACACTGGTCTTACTCAAAGCCAGTGGCATGTTGAGTCATCCACATACATAGACACACTGGTCTTACTCAAAGCCAGTGGCATGTTGAGTCATCCACATACATAGACACACTGGTCTTACTCAAAGCCAATGACATGTTGAGTCATCTACATACAAAGACACACTGGCCTTACTCAAAGCCAGTGGCATGTTGAGTCATCTACATACATAGACACACTGGTCTTACTCAAAGCCAGTGGCATGTTGAGTTATCCACATACATAGACACACTGGTCTTACTCAAAGCCAGTGGCATGTTGAGTCATCCACATACATAGACACACTGGCCTTACTCAAAGCCAGTGGCATGTTGAGTCATCCACATACATAGACACACTGGTCTTACGCAAAGCCAGTGACATGTTGAGTCATCTACATACATAGACACACTGGCCTTACTCAAAGTGGCATGTTGAGTCATCCACATACATAGACACACTGGCCTTACTCAAAGTGGCATGTTGAGTCATCCACATACATAGACACACTGGTCTTACTCAAAGCCAGTGGTATGTTGAGTCATCCACATACATAGACACACTGGCCTTACTCAAAGCCAGTGGCATGTTGAGTCATCCACATACATAGACACACTGGCCTTACTCAAAGTGGCATGTTGAGTCATCCACATACATAGACACACTGGCCTTACTCAAAGCCAGTGGCATGTTGAGTCATCCACATACATAGACACACTGGTCTTACTCAAAGCCAATGACATGTTGAGTCATCTACATACAAAGACACACTGGCCTTACTCAAAGCCAGTGGCATGTTGAGTCATCTACATACATAGACACACTGGTCTTACTCAAAGCCAGTGGCATGTTGAGTCATCCACATACATAGACACACTGGACTTACTCAAAGCCAGTGGCATGTTGAGTCATCCACATACATAGACACACTGGTCTTACGCAAAGCCAGTGACATGTTGAGTCATCTACATACATAGACACACTGGCCTTACTCAAAGTGGCATGTTGAGTCATCCACATACATAGACACACTGGCCTTACTCAAAGTGGCATGTTGAGTCATCCACATACATAGACACACTGGTCTTACTCAAAGCCAGTGGTATGTTGAGTCATCCACATACATAGACACACTGGCCTTACTCAAAGCCAGTGGCATGTTGAGTCATCCACATACATAGACACACTGGCCTTACTCAAAGTGGCATGTTGAGTCATCCACATACATAGACACACTGGTCTTACTCAAAGCCAGTGGCATGTTGAGTCATCCACATACATAGACACACTGGCCTTACTCAAAGCCAGTGGCATGTTGAGTCATCAACATACATAGACACACTGGTCTTACTCAAAGCCAGTGGCATGTTGAGTCATCCACATACATAGACACACTGGTCTTACTCAAAGCCAGTGGCATGTTGAGTCATCCACATACATAGACACACTGGCCTTACTCAAAGCCAGTGGCATGTTGAGTCATCCACATACATAGACACACTGGCCTTACTCAAAGCCAGTGGTATGTTGAGTCATCCACATACATAGACACACTGGCCTTACTCAAAGCCAGTGGCATGTTGAGTCATCCACATACATAGACACACTGGCCTTACTCAAAGTGGCATGTTGAGTCATCCACATACATAGACACACTGGTCTTACTCAAAGCCAGTGGCATGTTGAGTCATCCACATACATAGACACACTGGCCTTACTCAAAGCCAGTGGCATGTTGAGTCATCAACATACATAGACACACTGGTCTTACTCAAAGCCAGTGGCATGTTGAGTCATCCACATACATAGACACACTGGTCTTACTCAAAGCCAGTGGCATGTTGAGTCATCCACATACATAGACACACTGGCCTTACTCAAAGCCAGTGGCATGTTGAGTCATCCACATACATAGACACACTGGCCTTACTCAAAGCCAGTGGCATGTTGAGTCATCCACATACATAGACACACTGGCCTTACTCAAAGCCAGTGACATGTTGAGTCATCCACATACATAGACACACTGGTCTTACTCAAAGCCAGTGGCATGTTGAGTCATCCACATACATAGACACACTGGTCTTACTCAAAGCCAGTGGCATATTGAGTCATCCACATACATAGACACACTGGTCTTACTCAAAGCCAGTGGCATGTTGAGTCATCCACATCCATAGACACACTGGTCTTACTCAAAGCCAGTGGCATGTTGAGTCATCCACATACATAGACACACTGGCCTTACTCAAAGCCAGTGGCATGTTGAGTCATCCACATACATAGACACACTGGTCTTACTCAAAGCCAGTGGCATGTTGAGTCATCCACATACATAGACACACTGGCCTTACTCAAAGCCAGTGGCATGTTGAGTCATCCACATACATAGACACACTGGTCTTACTCAAAGCCAGTGGCATGTTGAGTCATCTACATACATAGACACACTGGTCTTACTCAAAGCCAGTGGCATGTTGAGTCATCCACATACATAGACACACTGGTCTTACTCAAAGCCAGTGACATGTTGAGTCATCTACATACATAGACACACTGGCCTTACTCAAAGTGGCATGTTGAGTCATCCACATACATAGACACACTGGCCTTACTCAAAGCCAGTGGCATGTTGAGTCATCCACATACATAGACACACTGGCCTTACTCAAAGTGGCATGTTGAGTCATCCACATACATAGACACACTGGTCTTACTCAAAGCCAGTTGCATGTTGAGTCATCCACATACATAGACACACTGGCCTTACTCAAAGCCAGTGGCATGTTGAGTCATCCACATACATAGACACACTGGTCTTACTCAAAGCCAGTGGCATGTTGAGTCATCCACATACATAGACACACTGGCCTTACTCAAAGCCAGTGGCATGTTGAGTCATCTACATACATAGACACACTGGTCTTACTCAAAGCCAGTGGCATGTTGAGTCATCTAC
Source organism: Salvelinus namaycush (assembly GCF_016432855.1). Lineage (NCBI taxonomy): Eukaryota > Metazoa > Chordata > Actinopteri > Salmoniformes > Salmonidae > Salvelinus > Salvelinus namaycush. The sequence goes on from NW_024061573.1 coordinate 5,524, forward strand.
ATACATAGACACACTGGCCTTACTCAAAGCCAGTGGCATGTTGAGTCATCTACATACATAGACACACTGGTCTTACTCAAAGCCAGTGGCATGTTGAGTCATCCACATACATAGACACACTGGTCTTACTCAAAGCCAGTGGCATGTTGAGTCATCCACATACATAGACACACTGGTCTTACTCAAAGCCAGTGGCATGTTGAGTCATCCACATACATAGACACACTGGCCTTACTCAAAGCCAGTGGCATGTTGAGTCATCCACATACATAGACACACTGGCTATACTCAAAGCCAGTGGCATGTTGAGTCATCTACATACATAGACACACTGGTCTTACTCAAAGCCAGTGGCATGTTGAGTCATCCACATACATAGACACACTGGCCTTACTCAAAGCCAGTGACATGTTGAGTCATCCACATACATAGACGCACTGGCCTTACTCAAAGCCAGTGGCATGTTGAGTCATCCACATACATAGACACACTGTTCTTAATTAAAGCCAGTGGCATGTTGAGTCATCTACATACATAGACACACTGGCCTTACTCAAAACCAGTGACATGTTGAGTCATCCACATACATAGACACAGTGGCCTTACTCAAAGCCAGTGGCATGTTGAGTCATCCACATACATAGACACACTGGTCTTACTCAAAGCCAGTGGCATGTTGAGTCATCCACATACATAAACACACTGGCCTTACTCAAAGCCAGTGGCATGTTGAGTCATCCACATACATAGACACACTGGTCTTACTCAAAGCCAGTGGCATGTTGAGTCATCTACATACATAGACACACTGGTCTTACTCAAAGCCAGTGGCATGTTGAGTCATCCACATACATAGACACACTGGTCTTACTCAAAGCCAGTGGCATGTTGAGTCATCTACATACATAGACACACTGGCCTTACTCAAAGCCAGTGGCATGTTGAGTCATCTACATACATAGACACACTGGTCTTACTCAAAGCCAGTGGCATGTTGAGTCATCCACATACATAGACACACTGGTCTTACTCAAAGCCAGTGGCATGTTGAGTCATCTACATACATAGACACACTGGCCTTACTCAAAGCCAGTGGCATGTTGAGTCATCTACATACATAGACACACTGGTCTTACTCAAAGCCAGTGGCATGTTGAGTCATCCACATACATAGACACACTGGTCTTACTCAAAGCCAGTGGCATGTTGAGTCATCTACATACATAGACACTCTGGCCTTACTCAAAGCCAGTGGCATGTTGAGTCATCCACATACATAGACACACTGGCCTTACTCAAAGCCAGTGGCATGTTGAGTCATCCACATACATAGACACACTGGCCTTACTCAAAGCCAGTGGCATGTTGAGTCATCTACATACATAGACACACTGGTCTTACTCAAAGCCAATGGCATGTTGAGTCATCCACATACATAGACACACTGGCCTTACTCAAAGCCAGTGACATGTTGAGTCATCCACATACATAGACGCACTGGCCTTACTCAAAGCCAGTGGCATGTTGAGTCATCCACATACATAGACACACTGGTCTTACTCAAAGCCAGTGGCATGTTGAGTCATCCACATACATAGACACACTGGCCTTACTCAAAGCCAGTGGCATGTTGAGTCATCCACATACATAGACACACTGGTCATACTCAAAGCCAGTGGCATGTTGAGTCATCTACATACATAGACACACTGGTCTAACTCAAAGCCAGTGGCATGTTGAGTCATCCACATACATAGACACACTGGCCTTACTCAAAGCCAGTGGCATGTTGAGTCATCCACATACATAGACACACTGGTCTTACTCAAAGCCAGTGGCATGTTGAGTCATCCACATACATAGACACACTGGTCATACTCAAAGCCAGTGGCATGTTGAGTCATCTACATACATAGACACACTGGTCTAACTCAAAGCCAGTGGCATGTTGAGTCATCCACATACATAGACACACTGGTCTTACTCAAAGCCAGTGGCATGTTGAGTCATCCACATACATAGACACACTGGTCTTACTCAAAGCCAGTGGCATGTTGAGTCATCCACATACATAGACACACTGGCCTTACTCAAAGCCAGTGACATGTTGAGTCATCCACATACATAGACACACTGGTCATACTCAAAGCCAGTGGCATGTTGAGTCATCCACATACATAGACACACTGGTCATACTCAAAGCCAGTGGCATGTTGAGTCATCTACATACATAGACACACTGGTCTTACTCAAAGCCAGTGGCATGTTGAGTCATCCACATACATAGACACACTGGTCTAACTCAAAGCCAGTGGCATGTTGAGTCATCCACATACATAGACACACTGGTCTTACTCAAAGCCAGTGGCATGTTGAGTCATCCACATACATAGACACACTGGTCTAACTCAAAGCCAGTGGCATGTTGAGTCATCTACATACATAGACACACTGGTCATACTCAAAGCCAGTGGCATGTTGAGTCATCCACATACATAGACACACTGGTCTAACTCAAAGCCAGTGGCATGTTGAGTCATCCACATACATAGACACACTGGTCTTACTCAAAGCCAGTGGCATGTTGAGTCATCCACATACATAGACACACTGGTCTTACTCAAAGCCAGTGGCATGTTGAGTCATCCACATACATAGACACACTGGCCTTACTCAAAGCCAGTGGCATGTTGAGTCATCCACATACATAGACACACTGGTCTTACTCAAAGCCAGTGGCATGTTGAGTCATCTACATACATAGACACACTGGCCTTACTCAAAGCCAGTGGCATGTTGAGTCATCCACATACATAGACACACTGGTCTTACTCAAAGCCAGTGGCATGTTGAGTCATCCACATACATAGACACACTGGCCTTACTCAAAGCCAGTGGCATGTTGAGTCATCCACATACATAGACACACTGGTCTTACTCAAAGCCAGTGGCATGTTGTTCGTAAAAAATTAAACAAAATAATATAAAAAATAAAAACTCAATGACTAACTTTTCACCAGATCCACATGTGTTTACCAGACACACATAGTCCACACCACATGTGTTTACCAGACACACATAGTCCACACCACATGTGTTTACCAGACACACATAGTCTACACCACATGTGTTTGGACAGTGAAGCTCACAGTTTTCATTGTGGTGTTATGCTCCAGCATGTTGGATTTCAGATAGAATGTTTCATATTAGGTGACAGTACAGAATGTCACCTTTTATTTAAAGGTATTCATTCATATATAGTTAGCCTAGCCTCTGTTATTGGTAATGGTGAGAGGTTAGCATGTTTTGCTGTAGCCTCTGTTATTGGTAATGGTGAGAGGTTAGCATGTTTTGCTGTAGTCTCTGTTATCGGTAATGGTGAGAGGTTAGCATGTTTTGTTGTAGCCTCTGTTATTGGTAATGGTGGGAGGTTAGCATGTTTTGTTGTAGCCTCTGTTATTGTTAATGGTGAGAGGTTAACATGTTTTGTTGTAGCCTCTGTTATTGGTAATGGTGAGAGGTTAGCATGTCTTGTTGTAGCCTCTGTTATCGGTAATGGTGAGAGGTTAGCATGTTTTGTTGTAGCCTCTGTTATTGGTAATGGTGAGATGTTAGCTTGTTTTGTTGTAGTCTCTGTTATTGGTAATGGTGAGAGGTTAGCATGTTTTGTTGTAGTCTCTGTTATTGGTAATGGTGAGAGGTTAGTATGCTTTGTTGTAGTCTCTGTTATTGGTAATGGTGAGAGGTTAGCATGTTTTGTTGTAGCCTCTGTTATTGGTAATGGTGAGCGGTTAGCATGTTTTGTTGTAGCCTCTGTTATTGGTAATGGTGAGAGGTTAGCATGTTTTTTGTAGTCTCTGTTATCGGTAATGGTGAGAGGTTAGCATGTTTTGTTGTAGCCTCTGTTATTGGTAATGGTGAGAGGTTAGCATGTTTTGTTGTAGCCTCTGTTATTGGTAATGGTGAGAGGTTAGCATGTGTTGTTGTAGCCTCTGTTATTGGTAATGGTGAGAGGTTAGCATGTTTTGTTGTAGCCTCTGTTATTGGTAATGGTGAGATGTTAGCTTGTTTTGTTGTAGCCTCTGTTATTGTTAATGGTGAGAGGTTAGCATGTTTTGTTGTAGCCTCTGTTATTGGTAATGGTGAGAGGTTAGCATGTTTTGTTGTAGTATCTGTTATTGGTAATGGTGAGAGGTTAGTATGTTTTGTTGTAGTCTCTGTTATTGGTAATGGTGAGAGGTTAGCATGTTTTGTTGTAGCCTCTGTTATTGGTAATGGTGAGAGGTTAGCATGTTTTGTTGTAGCCTCTGTTAATGGTAATGTGAGAGGTTAGCATGTTTTGTTGTAGCCTCTGTTATTGGTAATGGTGAGAGGTTAGCATGTTTTGTTGTAGCCTCTGTTATTGGTAATGGTGAGAGGATAGCATGTTTTGTTGTAGCCTCTGTTATTGGTAATGGTGAGAGGTTAGCATGTTTTGTTGTAGCCTCTGTTATTGGTAATGTGAGAGGTTAGCATGTTTTGTTGTAGCCTCTGTTATTGGTAATGGTGAGAGGTTAGCATGTTTTGTTGTAGCCTCTGTTATTGGTAATGGTGAGAGATAATAGCATGTTTTGTTGTAGCCTCTGTTATTGGTTATGGTGAGAGGTTAGCATGTTTTGTTGTAGCCTCTGTTATTGGTAATGGTGAGAGGTTAGCATGTTTTGTTGTAGCCTCTGTTATTGGTAATGGTGAGAGATAATAGCATGTTTTGTTGTAGCCTCTGTTATTGGTAATGGTGAGAGGTTAGCAAGTTTTGTTGTAGCCTCTGTTATTGGTAATGGTGAGAGGTTAGCATGTTTTGTTGTAGCCTATGTAACTTTCTCACTCATTATTATTCATGATTCATTCATGATTTGTATTAATCAAGGCATCATCAGGATTAATTTAGTAGTGTTTAGAAACATGTTATCTACTCACTTAGACAGAAAATTACTCCAGTCATCATCCACCATTTTAATATTGGGCAAAACACAACCCAAAACACAAGAAACCTACAGCGAATGCAAACAACTAGTTTACAACAAAATACTAAACCTTTGACTACTTTAACACACTATACGTGAATTGGTCAGAATACTTATGACTTCTTCAAATAGGGGGACTAGATACAGAAAGTGCTTTATTTTTTCTAAATAGTGAAACAGATACGTATTAACAGATATGTATTAAAATATCCTCAAATAGAAGGTGACATTATATACTGTCACCTCATATGAAACATTTGATCTGAAATCCAAAATGTTGGAGTATAGAGCCACATTTAAAATGTTAGCTTCACTGTCAAAATAGATATGGTGTGGACTGTATACTCAATACAATCTAAATCTGATACCTCACTGTCTGTCTTTTTACTGATACTGCTTTTTAAACTGGTCTGGTCAGTCTACTCAAATATTTGTACTATACATTTTTCTCTCTCCAAGCAACACTTTGATAATTTGTCATTTCAAATAATGAAACATCCATTTATGAATAGATATGGCAGGTTTCAGGATGCTGATGTATCTGAAAATGTTTTATTTTCAGATACATCAGATACTCTATTTTTCACCCCCAAAGAATAGCAGTGTGATTTTAATATGATTTGACTCTTTGCAGGCTGTCAGGCTGTCTAGTCACAGAGGAAGGCTGTGCTTCTCTGGTCTCAGCTCTGAGGTCAAACCCCTCACACCTGAGAGAGCTGGACCTGAGCTACAATCACCCAGGAGACTCAGGAGTCAGACTGCTCTCTGCTGGACTGGAGGATCCACACTGCAGACTGGAGAAACTCAAGTATGTAGAGGGTTTATGTCAAGGTTCATATCAGACATGTTTGACTTATCAGGCTAGTTAAGACAAACATTCTTACCACCACTTGGACAAAGACACACAATGGACCCACACACACAATGGACCCACACTCACACAACTCACACACACTGGAAACAGACACTGGACACACACACTGGTGTCATGACGTTGCCTGTTTAGGTACATAAAGCCCAATTCCCCTCTCCCTGCCTCCCCCTTTCCTCCTTCAACCCATGCTGTGATCACAGAGAGACGTCGTAAATTCCTGAGAATCTCCTCATGGCCAAACAGTATTAGAGAGAGGGTAAACTTTCAGGACAAAGAGGTTTCTTCCACCTTACAGAACTTGAGGTACGAACAGATTTCATGTTCCGGAAAAAGTATAAAAGATCGGTGGAGAGTCCAGCTATTAACATGTCCGTTTGTCCCCATGTGGGAAACTCATGAGAGACGGGGTGGCTACATTACCATACCGCTGTTTATATAATAACCTCAGATATGAGGTTTACATCTGTTTGTTGTATAAAATTAATGAGTGAGTATGATACTGTTTGTATAATTGTGTAATATGATTTTGGACTGTTTAATGAAGAAAAATACAAATCCCGTTTGATTTGAACTAAACCCGAGGACGCGCCCCTGAGCCAGTTGGGTCAGACATCCAAGGACAGCCCCTCTCTGCTACCCGAATAAAAGCTCAACTCTGAGAAATTACCATTAGACCATGATTTTCTCCATTAGGAGGAGAACGAAGGTTAAGTAACATTGCTGAATCTTTAACCATACCACGTGGTTAAACTCTTAGACGAATAAGAACAAGTCTTTGATATTGACTACTAGTCTGCAGCTAGGAATTCGGTATCATTGAACGCGAAGAAAGACAACCGCCGAAACATCCATTCTATAACGAATGTCACTCTGAACTATCCACAATAGCCAAGACAGAGACAGAGGAATCTCCAGCAGAAATTAACTTTCCTCCAGCGATCAAGACAACACATTGAGCGTAAATATATATATATTGATTGCAATTGTTCCCGAATGAGTGAGCGTTCATGTGTAAAGGATTAGCATGTCAATTGTTATAATTATGGACTCTGTAGTGACTTCTTAGTCGAACGCCAATTGTCCCTTTGTCTAACAAGCTGCCATGCCGGTTCAGCCCACTAGGGCATATTTCTCCCATCATTTTATGTAACCATTTTAAGTTTGTTTGTTTGTTTATGCATTTCTGTGAATTACTTAGTTAGTAATAAATAAATGATTTAAGACAATTGATGTATGGATGACTCATAGTGAAGACTGGGTTCGTGCAGATAACCAACAATTTACGACGTTTGGAATGAGACTAACGTGAGGTAAAGTTAATAAATCATTAATCAGAAGACTATTGATCAGATATGAAAATATCTGAAAGGTTGTATTGGGAAATTATAACTTTGTAATCTGACTACTTTCCCTGGTGCCCCCAAAATTCATGGTTAATTAGTTACGTTATTAATCAGTTGATCGCGTAATAACTATTTACAGGAATCTTTGATGTAAACTATAAGTCTTCAATTTAATGATAGCAAAGAGACGACACTGGACACACACACACACACACACTGGAGACACACACACACACACTGGAGACACACACACACACACACACTGGAGACACACACACACACACACTGGAGACACACACACACACACACTGGAGACAGACACACACACACACACTGGACACACACGCAAGGACAACCATTCCTAGTTTTTTGCTGACCGTGTGTGTCCAGCGTGTGTGTGTCCAGCGTGTGTGTTCATGTGTGTTTGTGTGTCCAGCGTGTGTGTGTCCAGCGCGTGTGTGTGTCCAGCGCGTATGTGTGTTCATGTGTGTTTGTGTGTCCAGCGTGTGTGTGTTTGTGTGTCCAGTGTGTGTGTGTCCAGTGTGTGTGTGTGTCCAGTATGTGTGTGTGTCCAGTGTGTGTGTGTGTGTCCAGTGTGTGTGTGTGAGTTCAGGTGTATCCCTCAATGACTGTCTGTTCTTCTGCTTACCGCTACAGTGTGGAACATGGTGGAGAGAACAGAATGAAACCTGGGCTTAGAAAATGTGAGTGTTGACTGCTGTGAAGAATATGACTAAGAATAAGTCTTAATTCAAGTTAAGTCAAAGTCAAAGACCACCATCATTACTTACTTGGTCATTTTAAATAGCAGCTGTAGTTCTACAGAAGCAGAAATCAGGGACACCAACGTTTACAAAGAGTTGATTTGACAATGTGTGTGTCTGTGCATGTGTGTGTGTGTGTGTGTGTGTGTGTGTGTGTGTGTGTGTGTGTGTGTGTGTGTGTGTGTGTGTGTGTGTGTGTGTGTGTGTGTGTGTGTGTGTGTCTGTGTAATTAATGTGAATAAGTGTGTTTTATATTACCATACAGTATAACATATGATCATTCAACAAGTCTCAAGTTACCTTAACTTCTCCTTTTGATACCTAGAAACATCTACATTAAATGAATTAGTGAAAAGTGAGTTGACATTCTAATGTGAATGATGATTATTTCTAATATTGTGTCTGGTTTCATCCATCAGATGTCTGTGATCTCACACTGGACCCAAACACAGTAAACAGACGCCTCTCTCTGTCTGAGGAGAACAGAAAGGTGACATGTAGGAGAGAGGAGCAGCCGTATCCTGATCACCCAGAGAGATTTAAGGACTGTGGACAGGTGCTGTGTAGAGAGGGTCTGACTGGGCGCTGTTACTGGGAGGTAGAGTGGAGTGGGGGAGGGGCTGATATAGGAGTGGCATATAAAGGAATCAGCAGGAGAGGAATGTTTAAGGACTGTTGGCTTGGATACAATGACAAGTCCTGGAGTCTGATCTCCTCTGACAACAGTTACACTGCCTGGCACAATAATAAACCCACTACCATAGACGTCCCCTCCTCCAGCCCCCACAGAGTAGGAGTGTATCTGGACTGGCCAGCCGGCACTCTGTCCTTCTATAGAGCCTCCTCTGACACACTGACCCACCTGATCACATTCACCTCCACATTCACTGAGCCCCTCTATCCAGGGTTTTGGGTTTATGATGAAGACTCCTCAGTGTCCCTGAAATAATAACCTGACACACACACACACACACACTAGACACACACACACACACACTGGACAGACACACACACACTTGACACATACACACACACGCACTGGACACACACACACACAAACACACACACTCGACAGACACACACACACACTGTACACACACACACACACTGTACACACACACACACTGGACACATACACACACACACACACTGGACACATACACACACACACACACTGGACACACACACACACACGCACACACTGGACACATACACACACACACACTGGACACACACACACACACTGGACACACTGGACACACACACACACACACACTAGACACACACACACACACACACACACTGGACACATACACACACACACACACACACACTGGACAGACACACTGGACACACACACACACACACACACTGGACAGATACACACACACACTTGACACACACACACACACACACACACACACACACACACACACACACACTGGACACATATACACACACACACCCTGGACACATACACACACACACACACACACACACTGGACACACACACAGACACACACTGGACACACACACACAGACACACTGGACACACACACAGACACACTGGACACACACACACACACACACACACACACACACACACACACACACACACACACACACACACACACACACACACTGGACAGATACACACACACTGGGGACACACACACACACACTGTACACACACACACACACACACACACTAGACAAACACACACTAGACAAACACACACTGGACACACACACACACACATTCGACAAACACACACACACACACACACACACACACACACTGGAGAAACACACACACACACACACACACACACACACACACACACACACACACACACACACACACACACACACACACACACACACACACACACACACACACACACACAGGTTCCTATAATTGTGACAATGTTAAAATACCAATGTGATCATTTGTTGTCTTTTATGTTGAATAACAGATTGTATAATTATATATGGACATACGCTCCATAGTTGTACAAGTATACAAGGATATATTGTACTTTTCATAATAAAACATAGTTGAAACAAGAAAAGCATGTTAATTGTGAAAACAGTTTGGTTATTGATGTTACGTTTCCTCTGTCAGGTTGACGTTAACCTGCGACTGGTTGAAACATGAAACTAATATGAAATGAAATACAAAACAATTAAATATGTGGAATTGAATTAAACAAATTGTACAACAGAGTGTTGTGATGCAGGGTTACTATAGCAACAGAGTGTTGTAATGCAGGGTTACTATAGCAACAGAGTTCACTCTCACAGCCTACTCTCTGCTCTCTCTGTTCTCTGCTCTCTCTCTCTCTCTGTTCTCAAATCTTCCTACTCTCTCTCTTCCTCTCGCTCTGCTCTCACAGCCTGCTCTCTGCTCTCTCTCTGCCCTCCCTGCTCTCTCTCTGCCCTCTCTGCTCTCTCTCTCTGCCCTCCCTGCTCTCTCTCTGCTCTCTGTCTGCCCTCCCTGCTCTCTCTCTGCCCTCTCTGCTCTCTCTCTTTGCCTTCTGCTCACTCTCTGCTCTCTCACTCTCTCTTTGCTTTCTCAGCTTGCTTTCTGCTCGCTCTCTGCTCTTTCTGCTCTCTGCTCTTTCTCTGCTATCTCTCTGCTTTCTCTCTCTCTGCTCATTCTGCTCTCTCTCTCTGCAGTCTCAGTCTACTCTCTGCTCTCACTCTCTGCTCTCTACTCTGCTCTCTCTCTTCCTCTCTGCTCTCTCTTTCTCTGCTCTCTCAGCCTGCTTTCTGCTCTCTCTCTCTCTACTCTCTCTTTCTGCTCTCTCTCTCTCTGTTCTCTCTCCCTCTGCTCCCTCTCCATCTCTGCTCTCTCTGCCCTCTCTCTTCTCTCTCTCTCTTTCTGCGCTCGCTCTCTCTCTCTGTTCTTTCTCCCCCTCTGCGCTCTCTCCCTCTCCCTCTGCTCTCTCTGCTCGCTGCTCTCTGTTCTCTACTCTCTCTCTGCTCTGCTGCTCTTTCTCTCGTTCTCTGCTCTCTCTCTCTGCCCTCTCTGCTCTCTTCTCTCTCACTCTGCTCTCTCTGCTCTCTGTTCTCTGCTCTCTCTGTTCTCTGCTCTCTCTCTCTCTGTTCTCAAATCTTCCTGCTCTCTCTCTGCTCTCTCTCTCTGCTCTCTCCCTCTCTCGCTCTGCTCTCTCAGCCTGCTCTCTGCTCTCTCTCTGTTCTCTGATCACTCTCTCCCTCTCTCTTTTCTCTGCTCTCTCTCTCGCTGCTCTCTCTCTGTCTCTGCCCTCCCTGCTCTCTCTCTGCTCTCTCAGCCTGCTTTCTGCTCTCTCTCTACTCTCTCTTTCTGCTCTCTCTCTCTGCGCTCTCTCTCTGCTCTCTCTGTTCTCTCTCCCTCTCTGCTCCCTCTCTGCTCTCTCTGCCCTCTCTCTTCTCTCTCTCTCTCTGCCCTCTCTGTTCTCTGCTCTCTTACTCTCTCTGCTCTCTCTCTTCTCTCTGTTCTCTGCTCTCTCTCTGCTCTCTCGCTCTCTTCTCTCTCTGCTGCTCTCTCTCTTTTCTTTGCTCTCTCTGATCTCTCTCTCTTTCTGTTCTCTGCTCTCTCTACCCTCTCTCTGCTCTCTCAGCCTGCTCTCCGGTCTCTCCCTCTCTCTCTAATGCTCTCTGCTCTCTCGTCTCTAATGCTCTCTGCTCTCTCAGCCTGCTCTCTGCTCTCTCTCTCCCTCTCTCGTTCTGCTCTCTCGCTCTGCTCTCTACTCTCTCAGCCTGCTCTCTCTCTGCTCTCTCTCTTTTCTCTGCTCTCTCTGCTCTGCTCTCTCTCTGCTCTGCTCTCTTCTCTCTCTCTGCTCTCTGCTCTCTATCTGCTCTACTCTCTTCTCTCTCTCTCTGCTCTCTCAGCCTGCTCTCTGCTCTCTCTCTCTCTCTCTCTCTCTCTCACACTCTCTCTCTCTGCTCTCTCTCACTTTTATCTTAACAGGGGGGCAGTTTGGACAATCACCACTTGATGGCAGTGTGGCAGGGCTGAAAGCCCAAACAGGCTATCAATCAATCAATCAATCAAGTTTATTTTATATAGCCCTTCGTACATCAGCTAATATCTCGAAGTGCTGTACAGAAACCCACCCTAAAACCCCAAACAGCTAGTAATGCAGGTGTAGAAGCACGGTGGCTAGGAAAAACTCCCTAGAAAGGCCAAAACCTAGGAAGAAACCTAGAGAGGAACCAGGCTATGAGGGGTGGCCAGTCCTCTTCTGGCTGTGCCGGGTGGAGATTATAACAGAACTATGCCAAGATGTTCAAAAATGTTCATAAGTGACAAGCATGGTCAAATAATAATCATGAATAATTTTCAGTTGGCTTTTCATAGCCGATCATTAAGAGTTGAAAAACAACAGGTCTGGGACAGGTGGCGGTTCCATAACCGCAGGCAGAACAGCTGAAACTGGAACAGCAGCAAGGCCAGGCGGACTGGGGACAGCAAGGAGCCACCACGCCCGGCAGTCCCGACGTATGGTCCCAGGGCTCAGGTCCTCCGAGAGAAAGAAAGAGAGAAGGAGAAAATTAGAGAGAGCCAAGATTTTCAAAATGTTCATAAATGACAAGCATGGTCAAATAATAATCAGGAATAAATCTCAGTTGGCTTTTCATAGCCGATCATTAAGAGTTGAAAACAGCAGGTCTGGGACAGGTAGGGGTTCCGTAAACGCAGGCAGAACAGTTGAAACTGGAATAGCAGCAAGGCCAGGCGGACTGGGGACAGCAAGGAGTCATCATGCCTGGTAGTCCTGACGTATGGTCCTAGGGCTCAGGTTCTCAGAGAGAGAGAAAGAAAGAGAGAACGAGAGAATTAGAGAGAGCATACTTAAATTCACACAGGACACTGGATAAGACAGGAGAAGTACTCCAGGTATAACCAACTGACCCTAGCCCCCCGACACAAACTACTGCAGCATAAATACTGGAGGCTGAGACAGGAGCGGTCAGGAGACACTGTGGCCCCATCCGAAGATACCCCCGGACAGGGCCAAATAGGAAGGATATAACCCCACCCACTTTGCCAAAGCACAGCCCCCGCACCACTAGAGGGATATCTTCAACCACCAACTTATAATCCTGAGACAAGGCCGAGTATAGCCAACAAAGATCTCCACCACAGCACAAACCAAGGGGGGGCGCCAACCCAGACAGGAAGATCACGTCAGTAACTCAACCCACTCAAGTGACGCACCCCTCCCAGGGACGGCATGAAAGAGCACCAGTAAGCCAGTGACTCAGCCCCTGTAATAGGGTTAGAGGCAGAGAATCCCAGTGGAGAGAGGGGAACCGGCCAGGCAGAGACAGCAAGGGCGGTTCGTTGCTCCAGAGCCTTTCCGTTCACCTTCACACTCCTGGGCCAGACTACACTCAATCATATGACCTACTGAAGAGATAAGTCTTCAGTAAAGACTTAAAGGTTGAGACCGAGTCTGCGTCTCTCACATGGGTAGGCAGACTGTTCCATAAAAATGGAGATCTATAGGAGAAAGCCCTGCCTCCCGCTGTTTGCTTAGAAATTCTAGGGACAATTAGGAGGCCTGCGTCTTGTGCCGTAGCGTACGTATTGGTATGTACGGCAGGACCAACTCGGAAAGATAGGTAGGAGCAAGCCCATGTAACGCTTTATAGGTTAACAGTAAAACCTTGAAATCAGCCCTTGCCTTAACAGGAATCAGTGTAGGGAAGCTAGCAGTGGAGTAATATGATCAAATTTCTTGGTTCTAGTCAGGATTTTAGCAGCCGTATTTAGCACTAACTGAAGTTTATTTAGTGCTTTATCCGGGTAGCCGGAAAGTAGAGCATTGCAGTAGTCTAACCTAGAAGTAACAAATGCATGGATTAATTTTTCTGCATCATTTTTGGACAGAAAATTTCTGATTTTTGCAATGTTACGTAGATGGAAAAAAGCTGTCCTTGAAACAGTCTTGATATGTTCGCCAAAAGAGAGATCAGGGTCTAGAGTAACGCCGAGGTCCTTCACAGTTTTATTTGAGACGACTTTACAACCATCAAGATGAATTGTCAGATTTAACAGAAGATCTCTTTGTTTCTTGGGACCTAGAACAAGCATCTCTGTTTTGTCCGAGTTTAAAAGTAGAAAGTTTTCAGCCATCCACTTCCTTATGTCTGAAACACAGGCTTCTAGCGAGGGCAATTTTGGGGCTTCACCATGTTTCATTGAAATGTACAGCTGTGTGTCATCCGCATAGCAGTGAAAGTTAACATTATGTTTTCGAATAACATCCCCAAGAGGTAAAATATATAGTGAAAACAATAGTGGTCCTAAAACGGAACCTTGAGGAACACCGAAATGCACAGTTGATTTGTCAGAGGACAAACCATTCACAGAGACAAACTGATATCTTTCCGACAGGTAAGATCTAAACCAGGCCAGAACTGGTCCGTGTAGACCAATTTGGGTTTCCAGTCTCTCCAAAAGAATGTGGTGATCGATGGTGTCAAAGGCAGCACTAAGGTCTAGTAGCACGAGGACAGATGCAGAGCCTCGGTCTGACGCCATTAAAAGGTCATTTACCACCTTCACAAGTGCAGTCTCAGTGCTATGATGGGGTCTAAAACCAGACTGAAGCATTTCGTATACATTGTTTGTCTTCAGAAAGGCAGTGAGTTGCTGCGCAACAGCTTTTTCTAAAATTTTTGAGAGGAATGGAAGATTCGATATAGGCCTATAGTTTTTTATATTTTCCGGGTCAAGGTTTAGCTTTTTCAAGAGAGGCTTTATCACTGCCACTTTTAGTGAGTTTGGTACACATCCGGTGGATAGAGAGCTGTTTATTATGTTCAACATAGGAGGGCCAAGCACAGGAAGCAGCTCTTTCAGCAGTTTAGTAGGAATAGGATCCAGTATGCAGCTTGAAGGTTTAGAGGCCATGATTATTTTCATCATTGTGTCAAGAGATATAGTACTAAAACACTTAAGTGTCTCTCCCGATCCCAGGCCCTGGCAGAGCTGTGCAGATCCAGGACAGCTAAGCCCTGGAGGAATACGCAGATTCAAAGAGGAGTCCGTAATTTGCTTTCTAATGGTCATGATCTTTTCCTCAAAGAAGTTCATGAATTTATTACTGCTGAAGTGAAAGCCATCCTCTCTTGGGGAATGCTGCTTTTTAGTTAGCTTTGCAACAGTATCAAAAATAAATTTTGGATTGTTCTTATTTTCCTCGATTAAGTTGGAAAAGTAGGATGATCGAGCAGCAGTGAGGGCTCTTCGGTACTGCACGGTACTGTCTTTCCAAGCTAGTCGGAAGACTTCCAGTTTGGTGTGGCGCCATTTCCGTTCCAATTTCCTGCAAGCTTGCTTCAAAGCTCGGGTATTTTCTTTATACCAGGGAGCTAGTTTCTTATGACAAATGTTTTTCGTTTTTAGGGGTGCAACTGCATCTAGGGTATTGCGCAAGGTTAAATTGAGTTCCTCAGTTAAGTGGTTAACTGATTTTTGTCCTCCGACGTCCTTGGGTAGGCAGAAGGAGTCTGGAAGGGCATCAAGGAATTTTTGTGTTGTCTGAGAATTTATAGCACGACTTTTGATGTTCCTTGGTTGGGGTCTGAGCAGATTATTTGTTGCGATTGCAAACGTAATAAAATGGTGGTCCGATAGTCCAGGATTATGTGGAAAAACATTAAGATCTACAACATTTATTCCATGGGACAAAACTAGGTCCAGAGTATGACTGTGGCAGTGAGTAGGTCCAGAGACATGTTGGACAAAACCCACTGAGTCGATGATGGCTCCGAAAGACTTTTGGAGTGGGTCTGTGGACTTCTCCATATGAATATTAAAATCACCAAAAATTAGAATATGATCTGCTATGACTACAAGGTCTGATAGGAATTCAGGGAACTCAGAGAGGAACGCTGTATATGGCCCAGCAGGCCTGTAAACAGTAGCTATAAAAAGTAATTGAGTAGGATGCATAGATTTCATGACTAGAAGCTCAAAAGACGAAAACGTCATTTTTTTTTTTGTAAATTGAAATTTGCTATCGTAAATGTTAGCAACACCTCCGCCTTTGCGGGATGCACGGGGGATATGGTCACTAGTGTAACCAGGAGGTGAGGCCTCATTTAACACAGTAAATTCATCGGGCTTAAGCCATGTTTCAGTCAGGCCAATCACATCAAGATTATGATCAGTGATTAGTTCATTGACTATGACTGCCTTTGAAGTGAGGGATCTAACATTAAGTAACCCTATTTTGAGATGTGAGGTATCATGATCTCTTTCAATAATGGCAGGAATGGAGGAGGTCTTTATCCTAATAAGATTGCTAAGGCGAACACCACCATGTTTAGTTTTGCCCAACCTAGGTCGAGGCACAGACACAGTCTCAATGGGTATGGCTGAGCTGACTACACTGACTGTGCTATTGGCAGACTCCACTAAGCTGGCAGGTTGGCTAACAGCCTGCTGCCTGGCCTGCACCCTATTTCATTGTGGGGCTAGAGGAGTTAGAGCCCTATCTATGTTGGTAGATAAGATGAGAGCACCCCTCCAGCTAGGATGGAGTCCGTCACTCCTCAGCAGGTCAGGCTTGGTCCTGTTTGTGGGTGAGTCCCAGAAAGAGGGCCAATTATCTACAAATTCTATCTTTTGGGAGGGGCAGAAAACAGTTTTCAACCAGCGATTGAGTGCTGAGACTGCTGTAGAGCTCGTCACTCCCCCTAACTGGGCGGGGGCCAGAGACAATTACTCGATGCCGACACATCTTTCTAGCTAATTTACACGCTGAAGCTATGTTGCACTTGGTGACCTCTGACTGTTTCATCCTAACATCGTTGGTGCCGACGTGGATAACAATATCTCTATACTCTCTACACTCGCCAGATTTAGCTTTAGCCAGCACCATCTTTAGATTAGCCTTAACGTCGGTAGCCCTGCCCCCTGGTAAACAGTGTATGATCGCTGGGTGATTCGTTTTAAGTCTAATACTGCGGGTAATGGAGTCGCCAATGACTAGGGTTTTCAATTTGTCAGAGCTAATGGTTGGAGCTTTCGGCGTCTCAGACCCCGTAGCGGGAGGAGTAGAGACAAGAGAAGACTCAGCCTCAGACTCCGACTCGCTACATAATGGGGAAAACCGGTTGAAAGTTTCTGTCGGCTGAATGAGCGACACCAGTTGAGCATTCCTACAGCATTTCCCTCCAGAAGCCATGAGAAAGTTGTCCGGCTGCGGGGACTGTGCGGGGGGGTTTATACTAACGTTACTATCTGTACTTACTGGTGGCACAGACGCTGTTTCTTCCTTTCCTACACTGAAATTACCCTTGCCTAACGATTGCGTCTGAAGCTGGGCTTGTAGCACAGCTATCCTCGCCGTAAGGCGATCGTTCTCCTGTATATTATGAGTACAGCGACTGCAATTAGAAGACATCATGTTAATGTTACTACTTAGCTTCGGCTGTTGAAGGTGCTGACGAACCATGTCCAGATAAAGCGTCCGGAGTGAAAAAGTTGAATGAGGGAAAAAAAAGTTGCGATGGAAAAACTACAAATATAAACGGTAATTAAAAAGAAAAAAAAAAAAAAAAACGTAAAGTTGTCAGCTAGCAAAGTAAAGTTGGCAGCAAAACGCACAGCAACAAAACGCACAGCAACTAGTCTTGCAATTTCAACAGGAAGTGACGTCTACACCCAGAGTTATGGGATTGTTTCATTAACCTGTTTGGCGTGCAAGCCCGACGTCGGTACATTTATGACAACAGCCACTTCAAGTGCAGGGCGCGAAATTCAAAAGATTTTTTTTTTTTAATATTTAACTTTCACACATTAACAAGTCCAATACAGCATATGAAAGGTACACATCTCGTGAATCCAGCCAACATGTCCGATTTTTTAAATGTTTTACAGGGAAGACAAAATATGTAAATCTATTAGCTAACCACGTTAGCAAAAGACTCCACTTTTATTACTCCATCAGTTTTTGACTCCATCAGTAGCTATCGCAAATTCGGCCAAATAAAGATATAAATAGCCACTAACCAAGAAACAACCTCATCAGATGACAGTCTGATAACATATTTATTGTATAGCATATGTTTTTTTTCGAAAAATGTGCATATTTCAGGTATAAATCATAGTTTACATTGCAGCTACAGTCAGAAATTGCACCGAAAGCAGCCATAATATTTACAGACACCAACGTCAAATACCTAATTACTCATCATAAAACATTTCTGAAAAATACATAGTGTACAGCAATTGAAAGACAGGCATCTTGTGATTCCAGACAATATTTCCGATTTATTAAATGTTTTACAGCGAAAACAAAATGTAGCGTTATATTAGCGTAGCCACAATAGCCAGAAACACTTGGGCGCCCACGACAAGTTCACATGCACGACAGATATTAGAAATAGCATCATAAAATGTTTCTTACTTTTGGTGATCTTCCGTCAGAATGTTGGACAAGGTGTCCTTTGTCCAGAACAGTCGTTGTTTTGATCTGGAACGGCAAATATCCCTCTTCATTTAGCATGGGCACTTGCCAAGTGGCACGGATCACTCCAACGTCAACAAAGTCAGAGAACGGAACATGGCAAAACTCCCGAAAAAATTTCAATAATCTGATTAAACTATATTGAAAAAACATACTTTACGATGATATGGTCACATGTATCAAATAAAATCTAAGACGGAGATGTTAGTCGTCCATAACGAGAGCAAAACAGAAGGCAAATTCATGTCCTCTTTCGCGCGCTCCAGAAACAGGAAATGGACGGTCACGTCAAACAAAGAGCTTTAATTCCACCTCAGACCAAGATAGACACGAAATTTCTTCTCTCACCGCCTCTTGACAACCAGGGGAAGGTGTATGAAGTGTACGTAGACTCTTACGTTCATTGCCCATGTATAGGCATGCAGTTGAACAGAGCATCGATTTCTGACATTCCACTTCCTGGTCAGGAAGTGTGCTGCAGAATGACTTCTGTTTCACTCAGAGAAATAATTCAAACGGTTTTAGAAACTAGAGAGTGTTTTCTATCCAATAGTAATAATAATATGCATATTGTACGAGCAAGAATTGAGTACGAGGCCGTTTGAAATGGGCACGATTTAACTGGCTACTCAATACTGCCCCTTGCAGCCATAAGAAGTTAAACACAGAGAATCCCTTAGGGCTGTTTCCAGCTTGCCTGCCTGCCTGCCTGCCTGCCTGCCTGCCTGCCTGCCTGCCTGTCTGTCTGTCTGTCTGTCTGTCTGTCTGTCTGTCTGTCTGTCTGTCTGTCTGTCTGTCTGTCTGTCTGTCTGGTCTCTTCAGAGACAGGAGGAGGGGAACAAGCATAATAAGTACTGCCTTTTAAGGTGAACATCTTTCAACTAGGACCCAGAGCTCTGGTCTAAAGTAGTGCCCTTTATAGTGAACATCTTTCAACTAGGACCCAGAGCTCTGGTCTAAAGTAGTGTCCTTTATAGTGAACATCTTTCAACTAGGACACAGAGCTCTGGTCTAAAGTAGTGTCCTTTATAGTGAACATCTTTCAACTAGGACCCAGAGCTCTGGTCTAAAGTAGTGCCCTTTATAGTGAACATCTTTCAATTAGGAGCCACATAGAGCTCTGGTCGAGAGAGGGAGAGCAAGATAGAGATAGGGAGAGCAAGAGAGGGAGGGAGGGAGAGAGAGGGGGAGAGCAAGAGAGATCCTTCTGTGTTATCATCTATCCTGACACACTAGTTCAGATCTAACGTCTTGACTTGTGTCCAATCCAAACTGAACTGTTCTGTGTTAACATCTATCCTGACACACTAGTTCAGATCTAACGTCTTGACTTGTGTCCAATCCAAACTGAACTGTTCTGTGTTAACATCTATCCTGACACACTAGTCCAGATCTAACGTCTTGACTTGTGTCCAATCCAAACTGAACTGTTCTGTGTTATCATCTATCCTGACACACTAGTTCCAGATCTAACATCTTGACTACAATCCAAACTGAACCGTTCTGTACTGGCATGGTTGGAAATACACTCACTGATGAAGACAGGATTGATCTGGACCAGCACAGAACCATACGTTGACACTACAGAGTGGAAATACACTAACTGATGAAGACAGGATTGATCTGGACCAGCACAGAACCATACGTTGACACTACAGAGTGAAAATGCACTGACTGAAGGCAGACAGGATTGATCTGGACCAGCACAGCACCATACGTTGACACTACAGAGTGAAAATGCACTAACTGATGAAGACAGGATTGATCTGGACCAGCACAGAACCATACGTTGACACTACAGAGTGAAAATACACTGACTGAAGGCAGACAGGATTGATCTGGACCAGCACAGCACCATACGTTGACACTACAGAGTGGAAATACACTGACTGAAGGCAGCAGGAAACATGCTAACCGTGTGAGCCTCTCTCTTGTCCCAGCTTTCCCTTGGCCATTGGCTGTTTGGCCCAATCTTCTCTCCTGGAAAACATCAGTGGAAAACATGTCATTTTCCAACAGGACATTGTAGTTCAGAATAGGTCCATGTGTATGTAAGGTATAGACATACCTGTCAGATGTTCTTCATAGGAATTGTCTTCCTCTGATGATCCTGATGCCCTGGGACATAATCATCTCCACTGTTGTCAACGCTGGTTATTGAGTCATCAGTCTTGTATCCAAGCAGAGCTTTGGTCAACTGTATTGAAGAAAACAAGTATCTTGGAGAACTAGACAGACGACACAGAAAGGATTTGGACACCGGCACATTTTGATTAGTTATGGCTCTGTGCTCCTCTACTTTACATTTTGGTATAATACAATGAATATGGGATGAAAGTGCAGACTGTTTGATTTACAAAACTGATTCACAAGAACTTACAGTGTTGGTGTTTAATGACACTAACTTACGTATTGTTAGGGTCTTATTTTTCAGAGTAAATAACTCACGAACACTAGAGAAGCTTTAACCAAGTGTAATTCTTCCCAAAGGTTCTGTACAGCTGTAATTCAGCCAACATGTCTCCCATCACAGGTATATACACTGCTCAAAAAAATAAAGGGAACACTTAAACAACACAATGTAACTCCAAGTCAATCACACTTCTGTGAAATCAAACTGTCCACTTAGGAAGCAACACTGATTGACAATAAATTTCACATGCTGTTGTGCAAATGGAATAGACAAAAGGTGGAAATTATAGGCAATTAGCAAGACACCCCCAATAAAGGAATGGTTCTGCAGGTGGTGACCACAGACCACTTCTCAGTTCCTATGCTTCCTGGCTGATGTTTTGGTCACTTTGAATGCTGGCGGTGCTTTCACTCTAGTGGTAGCATGAGACGGAGTCTGCAACCCACACAAGTGGCTCAGGTAGTGCAGTTCATCCAGGATGGCACATCAATGCGAGCTGTGGCAAAAAGGTTTGCTGTGTCTGTCAGCGTAGTGTCCAGAGCATGGAGGCGCTACCAGGAGACAGGCCAGTACATCAGGAGACGTGGAGGAGGCCGTAGGAGGGCAACAACCCAGCAGCAGGACCGCTACCTCCGCCTTTGTGCAAGGAGGTGCACTGCCAGAGCCCTGCAAAATGACCTCCAGCATTTTGGACATCAAGGACAACTGAAATCATAACAGCAATGCCAACTGTATATGTTTGTGTGCATGTCTGGCACTATTACATGTATGTGTGTGTTCTTGTATGTGTTTATTTGAATGAGAGTGTGTGTATATGCATGTGTACAAACACCTGCACGGCATCAGTCTCAGGCAAACCGGCATTAGTTGTAAAAACACTGCCACTTAGTGTCATTCAAATGTACTTTTATTATGTTTTATTTGGACATTTTTCTTCCTTTGACCATCATTCTCTCTCTCACACAGCAACTCCACTCCCACTTGTCTCCAATTCCACATCCCAACCCTCAGCTTCCCTCAGCCCATCCCATCTATCTCTGCTGGCCACCCTCAGCTCCCCTCGGCCCATCCCATCTATCTCTGCTGGCCACCCTCAGCTTCCCTCAGCCCATCCCATCTATCTCTGCTGGCCACCCTCAGCTTCCCTCAGCCCATCCCATCTATCTCTGCTGGCCACCCTCAGCTTCCCTCAGCCCATCCCATCTATCTCTGCTGGCCACCCACTTCCTGTTTCTACGCAACACATATCTTTCAACTATGCTGTGATGTTTAACGTACAATTTCAATCTATCTAATGGAATAGAATCTACACATTGCGTGTTGAAGATAAATACTTTTACTAAGAGTATTAGTATATTAGTAATTGACTGACCCGGTCTCTCCAGATCTCCCAACAGTACTATTTCTAGGGTCAATTTTAGATCAATGCTCTGCATTTTCAGCCATTCCTGAACCTGAGACCGGTTACCTGAGGGCAATACCAAAATAAATGGTTTATTGATTCTATATCCTCACAACAAAATCTGCAGAGCTTCCATGATTTTATGCCCCAAATATTCAACATTTTGTTGTTGGCAAGAATTCTATATAATAATTTTAGCCTAAAAGCACGAAGTCTTGAATCTTGCGTTGTTTTATATATCAACTCATACACCCTTTACCATGGAATCGGTACATCAAACATCTCTTCCCAACTATTTTGCATCTGTATGGCACAGTTGTCAACATCCTGGTCCTCAAATGAAACTGGTGTACTTTCCTATTTATGCAATTTTTATTTCTCCGCCAGTTTACATCCTTTATATTGGGCAGACAGACCAGTTCAATACCTCCTCTATTTTTGGGGGTAATTCTGTAATCAATTGGTTGTACTCTTGGATTGAACAGACCTTCCCGTACAATTCTGATAACTCCATGAAGGACATAACTCTACCATTACAATTTACAATATATTTTAAGAACAAAATACCTTTTCAAACATCTTTCCCATAAATACAGGTATTTTATCAACCAGCACATTTGAGTTCAGCCATAATATTTGTTGTAATATTTGTTCTATCTTTTCAGGGGGGTGAAATTAAAATTGTAGCTCTGCAATGCTGGTTTTAAAAAGAAAGATACTTTGAAAAAAGTATAATTCTCAATTATTTGAAAATGAGACATTGTCAATTTGCACAAAGACAAAAAGGCCATTTTTAAACAATGGATGAGCTTTTCTTATTAATCTACTGGAGAACCATTTAGGGTTCAAGTAAAACTGTTGAATAAGTGATGCTTTTAGAGAGAGGCTTAGTGCTGTTATATTTAATAACCTCAACCCACCCAATTCATATTCATTATATAGATAGTCACATTATATTTGGTCTGGTTTAGTGTCCCAGATAAAGTGAAATATTTGTTGCTCATTGGATTTGAAAAACGAATCATCAGGAGCAGCAGCATCATAAACTGAGAGAAGATTAAGGAGTTCATCAGGGCAGTTTTCCATAAATAGACAGGTATTTACCTCTCCACAGATCAGGGCAGTTTTCCATAAATAGACAGGTATTTACCTCTCCACAGATCAGGGCAGTTTTCCATAAATAGACAGGTATTTACCTCTCCACAGATCAGGGCAGTTTTCCATAAATAGACAGGTATTTACCTCTCCACAGATCAGGGCAGTTTTCCATAAATAGACAGGTATTTACCTCTCCACAGATCAAGGCAGTTTTCCATAAATAGACAGGTATTTACCTCTCCACAGATCAGGGCAGTTTTCCATAAATAGACAGGTATTTACCTCTCCACAGATCAGGGCAGTTTTCCATAAATAGACAGGTATTTACCTCTCCACAGATCAGGACAGTTTTCCATAAATAGACAGGTATTTACCTCTCCACAGATCAGGGCAGTTTTCCATAAATAGACAGGTATTTACCTCTCCACAGATCAGGACAGTTTTCCATAAATAGACAGGTATTTACCTCTCCACAGATCAGGGCAGTTTTCCATAAATAGCCAGGTATTTACCTCTCCACAGATCAGGGCAGTTTTCCATAAATAGACAGGTATTTACCTCTCCACAGATCAGGGCAGTTTTCCATAAATAGACAGGTATTTACCTCTCCACAGACCAGGGAAGTTTTCCATAAATAGACAGGTATTTACCTCTCCACAGACCAGGACAGTTTTCCATAAATAGACAGGTATTTACCTCCACAGATCAGGACAGTTTTCCATAAATAGACAGGTATTTACCCCTCCACAGATCAGGGCAGTTTTCCATAAATAGACAGGTATTTACCTCTCCACAGATCAGGGCAGTTTTCCATAAATAGACAGGTATTTACCTCTCCACAGATCAGGGCAGTTTTCCATAAATATACAGGTATTTACCTCCACAGATCAGGGTAGTTTTCCATAAATAGACAGGTATTTACCTCTCCACAGATCAGGACAGTTTTCCATAAATAGACAGGTATTTACCTCTCCACAGATCAGGGCAGTTTTCCATAAATAGACAGGTATTTACCTCTCCACAGATCAGGGCAGTTTTCCATAAATAGACAGGTATTTACCTCCACAGATCAGGGCAGTTTTCCATAAATAGACAGGTATTTACCTCTCCACAGATCAGGGCAGTTTTCCATAAATAGACAGGTATTTACCTCTCCACAGATCAGGGCAGTTTTCCATAAATAGACAGGTATTTACCTCTCCACAGATCAGGCCATTTTTCCATGAATAGACAGGTATTTACCTCTCCACAGATCAGGACAGTTTTCCATAAATAGACAGGTATTTACCTCTCCACAGATCAGGGCAGTTTTCCATAAATAGACAGGTATTTACCTCTCCACAGATCAGGGTAGTTTTCCATAAATAGACAGGTATTTACCTCTCCACAGATCAGGGCAGTTTTCCATAAATAGACAGGTATTTACCTCTCCACAGATCAGGGCAGTTTTCCATAAATAGACAGGTATTTACCTCTCCACAGATCAGGGCAGTTTTCCATAAATAGACAGGTATTTACCTCTCCACAGATCAGGGCAGTTTTCCATAAATAGACAGGTATTTACCACTGCACAGTTGCAGGATCTTATAATTTTTTGTGTGTACTTGTTTCTGGTCATGTGACGTTGCCCTTGTTTATCAAATCAAATCACATTTTATTGGTCACATACACATGGTTAGCAGATGTTAATGGTCACATACACATGGTTAGCAGATGTTAATGCGAGTGTAGCGAAATGCTTGTGCTTCTAGTTCCGACCGTACAGTAATATCTGACAAGTAATCTAACAATTTCACAACAACTACCTAATACACACAAGTGTAAAGGAATGAATAAGAATATGTGCATATAAATATATGGATGAGCGATGGCCGAACGGCATAGGCAAGATGCAGTAGATGGTATAGAGTACAGTATATACATATGAGATGAGTAATGTAGGGTATGTAAACATTATATAAAGTGGCATAGTTTAAAGTGGCTAGTGATACAGTATATACATATGAGATGAGTAATGTAGGGTATGTAAACATTATATAAAGTGGCATAGTTTAAAGTGGCTAGTGATACATTTATTACATCCAATTATTAATTATTTAAGTGGCTAGAGATTGAGTCTGTATGTTGCAAGCAGCCACTCAGTGTTAATAATGGCTGTTTAACAGTCTGATGGCTTTGAGATAGAAGCTGTTTTTCAGTCTCTCGGTCCCTGCTTTGATGCACCTGTACTGACCTCGCCTTCTGGATGATAGCGGGGTGAACAGGCAGTGGCTCGGGTGGTTGTTGTCCATGATGATCTTTTAGGCCTTCCTGTGACATCGGGTGGTGTAGGTGTCCTGGAGGGCAGGAACTCAGTCTGCCTCCTCAAATTGCACTCTATAGTGCATTACTATTGGCTCTGGTCAAGTAGTGCACTATATAGGGAATAGGGTGCCACTTGGGACAGAGCCTCATACTTGAATCACTGGTCCTGGAGACGGCTAGTTGTTCCAACGGTGTTGTTTTTAATGATTAACCTTGAAATGCAGTGGACTGAATCAGGGTCACAGTGTTTCTTGGAAGTCTTAAACAAATCTACTTTGAGACAAAGGTGTACACCTCTGGGCTTAAAAACAAGAAGACACCTGTACCATGTCAGAAATGGAGTTGAAATGTATTCTATATTGGTTTTTCATCCCAATATGACACTTTATATACATCACAGTTGACTGAACTATAACAAAACCATTTGGCAGAGAAACACCGGAATTTCGGCCTAAACAAAAGTATTATGTTAATTAATTATGAAATTATGAATAACATTCCAACCATGAGGTCACTAGGTGACTGCAGGAAAGTGGTAGGAGCGATGTTATTGTAAACCCCTGGCTTTTCTGGTAAACAGGATAAACTGGTTAAACTGGTTTTCTGATGATGCTGACATGGGGTCAATGCCACTAAACTTTAACAGAACTGATGGTGTCTTAAGTTAATCAGAAACAAAGTTTCCTGACATTGGGGAGGTGAATAAACCGTTCCCAAGGTTTCTGTCTCAACACAAAGGAAAATCTCACTGACTTTACACGTTCTGGTTTTGAATTCAGGCTGCAAGGTAAGGATCCTACCAGGGATTATTCATGTATGATGTTGGTAGAATGTTGAAGTTGGGATAGTAGTAAGGATCCTACCAGGCATTATTCATGTAGGATGTTGGTAGAATGTTGAAGTTGGGATAGTAGTAAGGATCCTACCAGGGATTATTCATGTAGGATGTTGGTAGAATGTTGAAGTTGGGATAGTAGTAAGGATCCTACCAGGGATTATTCATGTATGATGTTGGTAGAATGTTGAAGTTGGGATAGTAGTAAGGATCCTACCAGGGATTATTCATGTAGGATGTTGGTAGAATGTTGAAGTTGGGATAGTAGTAAGGATCCTACCAGGGATTATTAATGTAGGATGTTGGTAGAATGTTGAAGTTGGGATAGTAGTAAGGATCCTACCAGGGATTATTAATGTAGGATGTTGGTAGAATGTTGAAGTTGGGATAGTAGTAAGGATCCTACCAGGGATTATTCATGTATGATGTTGGTAGAATGTTGAAGTTGGGATAGTAGTAAGGATCCTACCAGGGATTATTCATGTAGGATGTTGGTAGAATGTTGAAGTTGGGATAGTAGTAAGGATCCTACCAGGGATTATTCATGTATGATGTTGGTAGAATGTTGAAGTTGGGATAGTAGTAAGGATCCTACCAGGGGTTATTCATGTATGATGTTGGTAGAATGTTGAAGTTGGGATAGTAGTAAGGATCCTACCAGGGATTATTCATGTATGATGTTGGTAGAATGTTGAAGTTGGGATAGTAGTAAGGATCCTACCAGGGATTATTCATGTAGGATTTTGGTAGAATGTTGAAGTTGGGATAGTAGTAAGGATCCTACCAGGGATTATTCATGTAGGATGTTGGTAGAATGTTGAAGTTGGGATAGTAGTAAGGATCCTACCAGGGATTATTCATGTATGATGTTGGTAGAATGTTGAAGTTGGGATAGTAGTAAGGATCCTACCAGGGATTATTCATGTATGATGTTGGTAGAATGTTGAAGTTGGGATAGTAGTAAGGATCCTACCAGGGATTATTCATGTATGATGTTGGTAGAATGTTGAAGTTGGGATAGTAGTAAGGATCCTACCAGGGATTATTCATTACGATGTTGGTAGAATGTTGAAGTTGGGATAGTAGTAAGGGTCCTACCAGGGATTATTCATGTATGATGTTGGTAGAATGTTGAAGTTGGGATAGTAGTAAGGATCCTACCAGGGATTATTCATGTATGATGTTGGTAGAATGTTGAAGTTGGGATAGTAGTAAGGATCCTACCAGGGATTATTCATGTATGATGTTGATAGAATGTTGAAGTTGGGAAAGTAGTAAGGATCCTACCAGGGACTATTCATGTTGGATCTTGGTAGAATGTTGAAGTTGGGATAGTAGTAATGATCCTACCAGGGATTATTCATGTAGGATTTTGGTAGAATGTTGTAGATACAGAGCCACTTGTCATCAGGAAGGTGCTCTCTCAGCAGAACAGAAAATATATAATTTACTTGACATGTTCTGGTTGTGAATTCAGGCTACAAGGTAAGAATCTTCCCAGGGATTATTGTAAAGTGTGTAGAGACATTAAATGTATGGTGTTATTTTAGTGTAGTGAATGACAGGAAAACACTCAGATCTAACAGTCCATTTCAGCTGGGACAGCTACGTGACAGTTCAATCATACAAAATGGCGCTAACTGGGCGTAGGCAAGTCACATTCAAAAACATTGTTCATATATTGTAGTTATTTTACAATTTGTATATTTTTCATGTATTATAGTTCAATGACATGTTGGATCTCTGTTTAGGGGTCAGTGCTCGAAAATGAGTCTCTCTGGGGAGAGAGAGGAGAGGGGCCCTGCCTCTAAAATGAGTCTCTCTGGGGAACATGACACCAAAGCTAAGAGGTGAGATTACAATTTTGTTTAAGAATTTATGAAGAGTTTATATCCAAAACGCTATATCCATAATTTTTTCACATTTGTGTTTTTTCATCAGAAATGAAGGCTTCTGGGTACCTTCATGTGTAAAATATTACTGTTCTAAGATTCATAGATTTTAGTGTCTGATATTTTCTGAGCGGTGCAGAGACATTTATATGTGTGCAGACTCGTTACATCTTCAGCTGTAAACACAAAGTGATGTTATCCGTCTGTGACCAAGAGAAAGTGGTTTTAGTTAAATTCCATGAAATTATTTAGTATTTTTTTCATTTTGGGGGCTGAACATCACAGAGAATAATGTTACATCACAGTGAATATTGTTACATCACAGCGAATATTGTTACATCACAGCGAATATTGTTACATCACAGCGAATATTGTTACATCACAGAGAATATTGTTACATCACAGTGAATATTGTTACATCACAGCGAATATTGTTACATCACAGCGAATAATGTTACATCACAGTGAATATTGTTACATCACAGCGAATAATGTTACATCACAGTGAATATTGTTACATCACAGTGAATATTGTTACATCACAGCGAATATTGTTACATCACAGCGAATATTGTTACATCACAGCGAATATTGTTACATCACAGTGAATATTGTTACATCACAGCGAATATTGTTACATCACAGCGAATACTGTTACATCACAGTGAATATTGTTACATCACAGCGAATATTGTTACATCACAGTGAATATTGTTACATCACAGTGAATATTGTTACATCACAGTGAATATTGTTACATCACAGCGAATATTGTTACATCACAGCAAGATTAAACTAATATTGTTACATTCTTTAGATTCTCCCGTTTAATTTGCGCCACAGTGGAGGTGTCATAATACCCATAACACCTAGCGGTCAAACAGGGAAACGGTTCCAATAGTTTTATACATCCCCACAGTGGAGGTGTCATAATACCCATAACACCTAGCGGTCAAACAGGGAAATGGTTCCAATAGTTTTATAGAGCCCCACAGTGGAGGTGTCATAATACCCATAACACCTAGCTGTCAAACAGGGAAATGGTTCCAATAGTTTTATAGAGCCCCACAGTGGAGGTGTCATAATACCAAGTGGTCAAACAGGGAAATGGTTCAATAGTTTTATAGAGCCCCAAAGTGGAGGTGTCATAATACCCATAACACCTAGTGGTCAAACAGGGAAATCGTTCCAATAGTTTTCCACCATATATTTTTCCCATTGGGAATTGTATGACCACTTAAAATAAGGGCTGTGTAGGGTGGGGCGGTGCGGCGGTTCTTGTGGGCAAATTTTGTCATCAAATTTTTTCATCAAAGTCTGGCATTCTCTGGATGTATGGTGCTTTCAAGACAACTTGGAACTCTGAAAAAAGCAAAGTCGAAAAATGGCGTCATTGATCTTCAGGTCGGAGCTCCAGAAAACAGGCCAGAGTTCCCGACTTGGAATTTAGAGTTGGATGACGTATTCAAGACGTATTTTCTCAGTCGGAACTAGTTTTTTTCCGAGTTTCCAGTTGTCTTGAACACACTGAAGTCTGAGATTTCCCAGTTTCCAGTTGTTTTGAACACAGCAGAAGTCACAGCATGGCCAATGTATTCAACCTTTTCTGGTCCATGGTGTTGCAGGTGAATGTTTATCCTTAAGCTTGGAAAAGACTTGGACACCCTCTCCACTGAATAGCAGGCTAGTGACGACACTAGACCAATTGTGCGTCGCCCCACGGACCTCCCGGTCGCAGCCGGCTGCGACAGAGCCTGGGCGCGAACCCAGAGACTCTGGTGGCGCAGCTAGCGCTGCGATGCAGTGCCCTAGACCACTGCGCCACCCGGGAGGCCCTGACACATTCCATTTTTAACAACGTTTTTTTCTGATGAAAACTAGTTCATTGCATCCGCCTTGGAGCCCAGTTTCATAATATTACCTTATTTCCCTAGCTATGAAGTAATCGCGCAGAGTGGGCTGAGGTGATCTTGGGGAATAACGATGGAGTTCGCTACAGTGTTGAGATGCCGAAGTTTATTGTTCAGACGAACGACCTGCTAGCTAGCCAAGCTAGTCAGTACAGCTAGGTAAGCTAGCTAGCTACTCTACCAGCAGCATGCTAGTTATCCTAGCTAGTCGGTACAGCTAGGTAAGTTAGCTAGCTACTCTACCAGCAGCATCCTAGTTACCATAGCTACCACTATATCATCACCGGCTGTCTGCATTTCTTGTGGACCGATGGAGCTCCCCGGTTGTTTCTTCCACCTGTTAAATCCGTGGAGGGCTTCTCCCTCTCTCGTTGACGGATGCTGGCTACCTCTGTCCGGTTCTCCTCTCTTCACTAGATGGACGGAAACTTTTGTGTTTAACCCGTCTGTGTCCAAGGGCCGAACTTTTTAATATTATTTTCGGGGCGCCTCAGCGGTTTAATTGTTTGTAAAACTTTGGTGGAGAGCTCTCCATTTTGCCGGGTTTTAGGTATACCTTTCAGAAAATATTCACACCCCTTGACTTTTTACACATTTGTTGTGTTAAATCCTGAATTTAAATGGATTAATTCAGATGTTTTGGGGTCACTGGCCTACACACAACACCCCATAATGTCAAAGTGGAATTATGTTTTAAGAATTCTTTACAAAATGTATTTAAATGAAAAGCTGAAATGTCTTGAATCATTAAGTTTTCAGCCCCTTTGTTATGGCCCAAGTCTAAAAAGGTTCAGGAGTATAAATACGCTTAACAAGTCACATCATAACAGTAGTGGTGCTGCAGTGGTGCCTGGGTAATATCACTGGGGAAGACATGTTACATCATATGTGTTGTGATAATAGTGGGTAAATCACTGGGGAAGACATGTTACATCATATGTGTTGTTTTAATTACATTGTTTGCTCTATAACCTGCTAGTTCATATGTTTTGCAACCATGATATATAAGCCTGAGGCCGAGACAATAAGAAGACACAGTGGCAGAATATATTCAACCACACCTTTGCTTCATCAATAAATCGGAGAGCAACCTCTGTCTGGTGAAGTCCACAACACAACACTAAAAGATACCAAAAACAATTTAGTCTAATCAACGTAAGGTAAATATGTGGCAGTCCATGGTTCTGATTTCTCTGTGTGTGTGTGTGTGTGTGTGTGTGTGTGTGTGTGTGTGTGTGTGTGTGTGTGTGTGTGTGTGTGTGTGTGTGTGTGTGTGTGTGTGTGTGTGTGTGTGTGTGTGTGTGTGTGTGTGTGTGTGTGTGTGTGTGTGTGTGCGCGTGTGCGTGTGTGTGTGCGCGTGCGTGTGTGTGTGTAGAGAAACACCATCCTCCTCTCTTTCATGTTGACAATGTTGTGGAAATCCAACACACGGACACTCAAAGTCAAACTTAAATGAATCATTTAGTTAACTGGAGAGGTTTAAACCACCTCAATGCACCATAGAACACATGTCGGTTAGGAGCTCTGCAGGGACAATACCAGAGATGGTCCTATATACGGATCAACAGAAACCTCCAGAACATGGATTGGTTAGGAGCTCTGCAGGGACAATACCAGAGATGGTCCTATATACGGATCAACAGAAACCTCCAGAACATGGATTGGTTAGGAGCTCTGCAGGGACAATACCAGAGATGGTCCTATATACGGATCAACAGAAACCTCCAGAACATGGATTGGTTAGGAGCTCTGCAGGGACAATACCAGAGATGGTCCTATATACGGATCAACAAAAACCTACAGAACATGGATTGGTTAGGAGCTCTGCAGGGACAATACCAGAGATGGTCCTATATACGGATCAACAAAAACCTCCAGAACATGGATTGGTTAGGAGCTCTGCAGGGACAATACCAGAGATGGTCCTATATACGGATCAACAGAAACCTCCAGAACATGGATTGGTTAGGAGCTCTGCTGGGACAATACCAGAGATGGTCCTATATACGGCTCAACAAAAACCTCCAGAACATGGATTGGTTAGGAGCTCTGCTGGGACAATACCAGAGATGGTCCTATATACGGATCAACAAAAACCTCCAGAACATGGATTGGTTAGGAGCTCTGCAGGGACAATACCAGAGATGGTCCTATATACGGATCAACAGAAACCTCCAGAACATGGATTGGTTAGGAGCTCTGCAGGGACAATACCAGAGATGGTCCTATATACGGATCAACAGAAACCTCCAGAACATGGATTGGTTAGGAGCTCTGCAGGGACAATACCAGAGATGGTCCTATATACGGATCAACAGAAACCTCCAGAACATGGATTGGTTAGGAGCTCTGCAGGGACAATACCAGAGATGGTCCTATATACGGATCAACAGAAACCTCCAGAACATGGATTGGTTAGGAGCTCTGCTGGGACAATACCAGAGATGGTCCTATATACGGATCAACAGAAACCTCCAGAACATGGATTGGTTAGGAGCTCTGCAGGGACAATACCAGAGATGGTCCTATATACGGATCAACAAAAACCTCCAGAACATGGATTGGTTAGGAGCTCTGCTGGGACAATACCAGAGATGGTCCTATATACGGATCAACAAAAACCTACAGAACATGGATTGGTTGCTGCATGCGACTGGCTGTTATCCTGCAGGCGTCCTAAGAAACTGATCAACGTCTCCAACCTTAACTTCCAGAACATATTCTGGGCGTTCTGCCAATTGGTCTGAGGGTCACAGTCACCTGCATGAACCAAAACAGAATGAGAGAAGAGATGGCAGCACTCTCTTCAGCAACAACATTCCAGAACAACTAAACAGAATGAGAGAAGAGATGGCAGCACTCTCTTCAGCAACAACATTCCAGAACAACTAAACAGAGTGAGAGAAGAGATGGCAGCACTCTCTCCAGCAACAACATTCCAGAACAACTAAACAGAGTGAGAGAAGAGATGGCAGCACTCTCTCCAGCAACAACATTCCAGAACAACTAAACAGAGTGAGAGAAGAGATGGCACTCTCTTCAGCAACAACATTCCAGAACAACAAAACAGAGTGAGAGAAGAGATGGCACTCTCTCCAGCAACAACATTCCAGAACAACTAAACAGAGTGAGAGAAGAGATGGCAGCACTCTCTCCAGCAACAACATTCCAGAACAACTAAACAGAGTGAGAGAAGAGATGGCAGCACTCTCTCCAGCAACAACATTCCAGAACAACTAAACAGAGTGAGAGAAGAGACGGCAGCACTCTCTCCAGCAACAACATTCCAGAACAACTAAACAGAGTGAGAGAAGAGATGGCAGCACTCTCTCCAGCAACAACATTCCAGAACAACAAAACAGAGTGAGAGAAGAGATGGCAGCACTCTCTCCAGCAACAACATTCCAGAACAACTAAACAGAGTGAGAGAAGAGATGGCAGCACTCTCTCCAGCAACAACATTCCAGAACAACTAAACAGAGTGAGAGAAGAGACGGCAGCACTCTCTTCAGCAACAACATTCCAGAACAACTAAACAGAGTGAGAGAAGAGATGGCAGCACTCTCTCCAGCAACAACATTCCAGAACAACTAAACAGAGTGAGAGAAGAGATGGCAGCACTCTCTTCAGCAACAACATTCCAGAACAACTAAACAGAATGAGAGAAGAGATGGCAGCACTCTCTCCAGCAACAACATTCCAGAACAACTAAACAGAGTGAGAGAAGAGATGGCAGCACTCTCTTCAGCAACAACATTCCAGAACAACTAAACAGAGTGAGAGAAGAGATGGCAGCACTCTCTCCAGCAACAACATTCCAGAACAACTAAACAGAGTGAGAGAAGAGATGGCAGCACTCTCTTCAGCAACAACATTCCAGAACAACTAAACAGAGTGAGAGAAGAGATGGCAGCACTCTCTCCAGCAACAACATTCCACAACAACAAAACAGAGTGAGAGAAGAGACGGCAGCACTCTCTCCAGCAACAACATTCCAGAACAACTAAACAGAGTGAGAGAAGAGATGGCAGCACTCTCTTCAGCAACAACATTCCAGAACAACTAAACAGAATGAGAGAAGAGATGGCAGCACTCTCTCCAGCAACAACATTCCAGAACAACTAAACAGAGTGAGAGAAGAGATGGCACTCTCTCCAGCAACAACATTCCAGAACAACTAAACAGAGTGAGAGAAGAGATGGCACTCTCTCCAGCAACAACATTCCAGAACAACTAAACAGAGTGAGAGAAGAGATGGCAGCACTCTCTTCAGCAACAACATTCCAGAACAACTAAACAGAGTGAGAGAAGAGATGGCAGCACTCTCTCCAGCAACAACATTCCAGAACAACTCCAGCAACAACTAAACAGAGTGAGAGAAGAGATGGCAGCACTCTCTCCAGCAACAACATTCCAGAACAACTAAACAGAGTGAGAGAAGAGATGGCAGCACTCTCTCCAGCAACAACATTCCAGAACAACTAAACAGAGTGAGAGAAGAGATGGCAGCACTCTCTCCAGCAACAACATTCCAGAACAACTAAACAGAGTGAGAGAAGAGATGGCAGCACTCTCTCCAGCAACAACATTCCAGAACAACTAAACAGAGTGAGAGAAGAGATGGCAGCACTCTCTTCAGCAACAACATTCCAGAACAACTAAACAGAGTGAGAGAAGAGATGGCAGCACTCTCTCCAGCAACAACATTCCAGAACAACTAAACAGAGTGAGAGAAGAGATGGCAGCACTCTCTCCAGCAACAACATTCCAGAACAACTAAACAGAGTGAGAGAAGAGATGGCAGCACTCTCTTCAGCAACAACATTCCAGAACAACTAAACAGAGTGAGAGAAGAGATGGCAGCACTCTCTCCAGCAACAACATTCCAGAACAACTAAACAGAGTGAGAGAAGAGATGGCAGCACTCTCTCCAGCAACAACATTCCAGAACAACTAAACAGAGTGAGAGAAGAGATGGCAGCACTCTCTCCAGCAACAACATTCCACAACAACAAAACAGAGTGAGAGAAGAGATGGCACTCTCTCCAGCAACAACATTCCAGAAAAACTAAACAGAGTGAGAGAAGAGATGGCAGCACTCTCTTCAGCAACACCATTCCACAACAACAAAACAGAGTGAGAGAAGAGATGGCAGCACTCTCTCCAGCAACAACATTCCAGAACAACTAAACAGAGTGAGAGAAGAGATGGCAGCACTCTCTCCAGCAACAACATTCCAGAACAACTAAACAGAGTGAGAGAAGAGATGGCAGCACTCTCTTCAGCAACAACATTCCAGAACAACTAAACAGAGTGAGAGAAGAGATGGCAGCACTCTCTCCAGCAACAACATTCCAGAACAACTAAACAGAGTGAGAGAAGAGATGGCAGCACTTCAGCAACAACATTCCAGAACAACTAAACAGAGTGAGAGAAGAGATGGCAGCACTCTCTCCAGCAA
Organism: Salvelinus namaycush; assembly: GCF_016432855.1. Taxonomy (NCBI): domain Eukaryota; kingdom Metazoa; phylum Chordata; class Actinopteri; order Salmoniformes; family Salmonidae; genus Salvelinus; species Salvelinus namaycush. The sequence goes on from NW_024061573.1 coordinate 41,295, forward strand.
CAACATTCCAGAACAACTAAACAGAGTGAGAGAAGAGACGGCAGCACTCTCTCCAGCAACAACATTCCAGAACAACTAAACAGAGTGAGAGAAGAGATGGCAGCACTTCAGCAACAACATTCCAGAACAACTAAACAGAGTGAGAGAAGAGATGGCAGCACTCTCTCCAGCAACAACATTCCAGAACAACTAAACAGAGTGAGAGAAGAGATGGCAGCACTTCAGCAACAACATTCCAGAACAACTAAACAGAGTGAGAGAAGAGATGGCAGCACTCTCTCCAGCAACAACATTCCAGAACAACTAAACAGAGTGAGAGAAGAGATGGCAGCACTCTCTTCAGCAACAACATTCCAGAACAACTAAACAGAGTGAGAGAAGAGATGGCAGCACTCTCTCCAGCAACAACATTCCAGAACAACTAAACAGAGTGAGAGAAGAGATGGCAGCACTCTCTTCAGCAACAACATTCCAGAACAACTAAACAGAGTGAGAGAAGAGATGGCAGCACTCTCTCCAGCAACAACATTCCAGAACAACTAAACAGAGTGAGAGAAGAGACGGCAGCACTCTCTCCAGCAACAACATTCCAGAACAACTAAACAGAGTGAGAGAAGAGATGGCAGCACTCTCTCCAGCAACAACATTCCAGAACAACTAAACAGAGTGAGAGAAGAGACGGCAGCACTCTCTCCAGCAACAACATTCCAGAACAACTAAACAGAGTGAGAGAAGAGATGGCAGCACTCTCTTCAGCAACAACATTCCAGAACAACTAAACAGAGTGAGAGAAGAGACGGCAGCACTCTCTTCAGCAACAACATTCCAGAACAACTAAACAGAGTGACAGAAGAGATGGCAGCACTCTCTCCAGCAACAACATTCCAGAACAACTAAACAGAGTGAGAGAAGAGATGGCAGCACTCTCTCCAGCAACAACATTCCAGAACAACTAAACAGAGTGAGAGAAGAGACGGCAGCACTCACTCCAGCAACAACATTCCAGAACAACTAAACAGAGTGAGAGAAGAGATGGCAGCACTCTCTCCAGCAACAACATTCCAGAACAACTAAACAGAGTGAGAGAAGAGACGGCAGCACTCACTTCAGCAACAACATTCCACAACAACAAAACAGAGTGAGAGAAGAGATGGCAGCACTCTCTCCAGCAACAACATTCCAGAACAACTAAACAGAGTGAGAGAAGAGATGGCAGCACTCTCTCCAGCAACAACATTCCAGAACAACTAAACAGAGTGAGAGAAGAGACGGCAGCACTCTCTCCAGCAACAACATTCCAGAACAACTAAACAGAGTGAGAGAAGAGATGGCAGCACTCTCTTCAGCAACAACATTCCAGAACAACTAAACAGAGTGAGAGAAGAGACGGCAGCACTCACTTCAGCAACAACATTCCACAACAACAAAACAGAGTGAGAGAAGAGATGGCAGCACTCTCTCCAGCAACAACATTCCAGAACAACTAAACAGAGTGACAGAAGAGATGGCACTCTCTCCAGCAACAACATTCCAGAACAACTAAACAGAGTGAGAGAAGAGATGGCACTCTCTCCAGCAACAACATTCCAGAACAACTAAACAGAGTGAGAGAAGAGATGGCAGCACTCTCTCCAGCAACAACATTCCAGAACAACAAAACGGTCTATCACTCTGTGATACAGTACACACTTTATTTAATGTCCTAGGCTACCTGGCTTCGCAACGTTAGCTAGTTAACTATTAAACATTAGCCATCTACATCTAGCTACATATTGAACTTCCATCCTCTCAGGTCAGGGGCGCAATGTATGAATTAATGACTAGTTCAGAATCAGCTTTATAATCATTAGCCAGTACGGAGAATTTAGTAAAACCACAAGTCCAAATTCCTATCTCCATCCATGGCTAATTTAGGAAAGGGACCATTGTATCTAGCTAGCCACCAGAGGACAACAACACAAAGAGATGCAACAATTCAAGTTATTTTTTAAATGAGAATGCTCTGAATGCTATTTATTAGAGTTGAAGCATTCTTTGGTGCGCCAGGACCAATCACAGTTGAGCTCACTCAGTTTAGCTCAACAATGATTGGCTATAATTGTATACTTTTTATCAAGGGAGGCCTATTGCTCGCTGGCTTCCCTTGCATTTTTAACTCCACAGGCGAAAACAATGTCATACTCATTTGGACCAGACAGGATCAGATAGATGACCTACACATACAGAGACAGAGGGGGCTGTTTCACTGACCAGACAGGATCAGATAGATGACCTACACATACAGAGACAGAGGAGGCTGTTTCACTGACCAGACAGGATCAGATAGATGACCTACACATACAGAGACAGAGGGGCACTGTTTCACTGACCAGACAGGATCAGATAGATGACCTACACATACAGAGACAGAGGGGGCTGTTTCACTGACCAGACAGGATCAGATAGATGACCTACACATACAGAGACAGAGGGACACTGTTTCACTGACCAGACAGGATCAGATAGATGACCTACACATACAGAGACAGAGGGGACTGTTTCACTGACCAGACAGGATCAGATAGATGACCTACACATACAGAGACAGAGGGACACTGTTTCACTGACCAGACAGGATCAGATAGATGACCTACACATACAGAGACAGAGGGGACTGTTTCACTGACCAGACAGGATCAGATAGATGACCTACACATACAGAGACAGAGGGGGCTGTTTCACTGACCAGACAGGATCAGATAGATGACCTACACATACAGAGACAGAGGGGGCTGTTTCACTGACCAGACAGGATCAGATAGATGACCTACACATACAGAGACAGAGGGGGCTGTTTCACTGACCAGACAGGATCAGATAGATGACCTACACATACAGAGACAGAGGGACACTGTTTTGCTCGGATGCTTTTTCCGGTGAGATACATTCAGCCTCTTGAGAATTTAAGGAAAATTCTGAAACACAGAAGGACGAAAGAAATTCTTTTATTTTTTGTTTAGTTTTTCCTTGGTAAATTTTGGGGGGAATCCTTCCCTTGGCATCCATGAATACACGCCACTGATAATAAGTGTCATGGACTCACTCTGTGTGCAATAATAGTGTTTAACAACATTTCTGAATGACTACCTCATCTCTGTGCCCCACACATGTAATTATCTGTAAGGTCCCTCAGTAGAGCAGAACATTTCAAACACAGATTCAACCACAAAGACCAGGGAGGTTTTCCAATGCCTCACAAAGAAGGGCACGTATTGGTAGTTGGGAAAAACAAAAGCAGACATTGAATTCGCCTTTGAGCACGGTGAAGTTATTATTAATTACACTTTGGATGGTGTATCAATACACCCAGTCACTACAAAGACACAGGCATCTTCCTAACTTAGTTGCTGGAGAGGAAGGAAACCGCTCATTGATTTCAGCATGAGGCCAATGGTGACTTTAAAACAGTTACATAGTTTAATGGCTGTGATAGGAGAAAACTGAGGATGGATGAACAACATTGTAGTTACTCCTCAATACTAACCTCATTGACAGAGTGAAAAGAAGGAAGCCTGTACAGAATAACAATATTCCAAAACATGCATCCTGTTTGCAACAACGCACTAAAGCAATACTGCAAAAAAATGTGGCAAAGCAGTTCACTTTCTGTCCTGAATACAAAGTGTTATGTTTGGTGTAAATCCAATACAACACCTTACTGACTGCCACTCTCCATATTTTCAAGCATAGTGGTGGCTGCATCATTTACATTTACATTTTAGTCATTTAGCAGACGCTCTGATGCAGTAGTGAGTCATTTAGCAGACTCTCTGATCCAGTAGTGAGTCATTTAGCAGGCGGTCTGATGCAGTAGTGAGTCATTTAGCAGACGGTCTGATCCAGTAGTGAGTCATTTAGCAGACCCTCTGATCCAGTAGTGAGTCATTTAGCAGACGCTCTGATCCAGCAGTGAGTCATTTAGCAGACGCTCTGATCCAGTAGTGAGTCATTTAGCAGACGCTCTGATGCAGTAGTGAGTCATTTAGCAGACGCTCTGATGCAGTAGTGAGTCATTTAGCAGACGGTCTGATCCAGTAGTGAGTCATTTAGCAGACCCTCTGATCCAGTAGTGAGTCATTTAGCAGACGCTCTGATGCAGTAGTGAGTCATTTAGCAGACGGTCTGATCCAGTAGTGAGTCATTTAGCAGACCCTCTGATCCAGTAGTGAGTCATTTAGCAGACGCTCTGATGCAGTAGTGAGTCATTTAGCAGACGCTCTGATCCAGTAGTGAGTCATTTAGCAGACGCTCGGAACCAGTAGTGAGTCATTTAGCAGACGGTCTGATGCAGTAGTGAGTCATTTAGCAGACGCTCTGATCCAGTAGTGAGTCATTTAGCAGACGCTCTGATGCAGTAGTGAGTCATTTAGCAGACGCTCTGATGCAGTAGTGAGTCATTTAGCAGACGGTCTGATCCAGTAGTGAGTCATTTAGCAGACCCTCTGATCCAGTAGTGAGTCATTTAGCAGACGCTCTGATGCAGTAGTGAGTCATTTAGCAGACGCTCTGATGCAGTAGTGAGCCATTTAGCAGACCCTCTGATCCAGTAGTGAGTCATTTAGCAGACGCTCTGATCCAGTAGTGAGTCATTTAGCAGACGCTCTGATCCAGTAGTGAGTCATTTAGCAGACGCTCGGAACCAGTAGTGAGTCATTTAGCAGACGGTCTGATGCAGTAGTGAGTCATTTAGCAGACACTTCAACGGCTCAGACACAAGAGGTATGTGGCAGAGTCTACAGTCAATCACGGACTACAAAAAGAAAACCAGCCCAGTGGCGGACCATGATGTCCTGCTCCCAGACAAACTAAACAACTACTTGGTTCGCTTTGAGGACAATACAATGCCAACGACATGGCCCGCTACCAAAACCTGTGGGCTCTCCTTCACTGCAGCCAACGTGAATAAAGCATTTAAACGTGTTAACCCTCGCAAGGCTGCCGGCCCAGACGGCATCCCAGCCGCGTCCTCAGGGCATGCGCAGACCAGCTGGCTGGTGTGTTTACGGACATATTCAATCAATCCTTATCCCAGTCTGCTGTTCCCACATGCTTCAAGAGGGCCACCATTGTTCCTGTTCCCAAGAAAGCTAACGTAACTAAGCTAAATGATTACCGCCCCGTAGCACTCACTTCCGTCATCATGAAGTGCTTTGAGAGACTAGTCAAGGTCCATATCACCTCCACCCTTCCTGACACCCTAGACCCACTCCAATTTGCTTACCGCCCCAATAGGTCCACAGACAATGCAATCGCAATCACACTGCACACCGCCCTAACCCATTTGGACAAGAGGAATCATTTAACACCATAGCACCCTTCAAACTCGCCATTAAGCTCGAGACCCTGGGTCTCGACCCCGCCCTGTGCAACTGGGTCCTGGACTTCCTGACGGGCCGCCCCCAGGTGGTGATGGTAGGTAACAACATCTCCACCCCGCTGATCCTCCACCCCGCCTCCAACTCAATCATCAAGTTTGCAGACGACACTACAGTGGTAGTCTTGATTACCAACAACGACGAGACGGCCTACAGGGAGGAGGTGAGGGCCCTCGGGGGTGTGGTGTCAGGAAAATAACCTCACACTTAATGTCAACCCAAACAAAGGAGATGATCGTGGACTTCAGGAAACAGCAGAGGGAGCACCCCCCTATCCACATTGACGGGACAGTAGCAGAGAGGGTGGAAAGTTTTAAGTTCCTCGGCGTACACATCACGGACAAACTGAATTGGTCCACCCACACCGACAGCGTGGTGAAGAAGGCGCAGCAGCGCCTCTTCAACCTCAGGAGGCTGAAGAAATTCTGCTTGCCACCAAAAACACTCACAAACTTTTACAGATGCACAATGAAGATCATCCTATCGGGCTGTATCACCGCCTGGTACGGCAACTGCTCCGCCCACAACCGTAAGGCTCTCCAGAGGGTAGTGAGGTCTGCACAACGCATCACCGGGGACAAACTACCTGCCCTCCAGGACACCTACACCACCCGATGTCACAGGAAGGCCAAAAAGATAATCAAGGACAACAACCACCCGAGCCACTGCCTGTTCACCCCGCTATCATCCAGAAGGCGAGGTCAGTACAAGCGGGGAAAGAGAGACTGAAAAACAGCTTCTATCTCAAGGCCATCAGACTGTTAAACAGCCACCACTAACATTGAGTGGCTGCTGGCAACATACTGACTAAACCCCAGCCACTTTAATAATGGAAAAATTTATGTAATAAATGTATCACTAGCCACTTTAAACAATGCCACTTCATATAATGTTTAAATACCCTACATTACTCATCTCATATGTATATACTGTACTCTATACCATCTACTGCATCTTGCCTATGCCGTTCGGGCATCACTCATTCATATAATTTTATGTACATATTCCTATTCATTCCTTTACACTTGTGTGTATAAGGTAGTTGTTGTGAAATTGTTAGATTACTTGTTAGATATTACTGCATGGTCGGAGCTAGAAGCACAAGCATTTCGCTACACTCGCATTAACATCTGCCAAACATGTGTATGTGACAAATAACATTTGATTTGATTTAACGAATAAGATTACATGGAGAGGGAGACCTGATCCTAGATCATAATGAATCAGATTACATGGAGAGGGAGACCTGATCCTAGATCATAATGAATCAGATTACATGGAGAGGGGGGACCTGATCCTAGATCAGCACTCCTCCTCTGGGACACTGCCTGTATGAAACCAAACACATAGTTGTAAAGTCTAGTTACAGCAGGTGTTTACTGCCATCTAGTGGAAGATACCAATAAAACACTTTATTATCAGGGCGGGGAGACGGCTGAGCTGAAACAGAAAGTAAAGTTGTTATTTTGTACAGGATCCATGGTGAGATGACAGAGCAGAAAACGCTATATGGAGATTATTGAAAAATAAAGTAAGTACTTCTGAACAATAATTTATTCTAAAGGACAGAGTAAGAGAATAAATATCTAAATGAGATATTACTAGTTAGTAGAATTGCTACTTGAGCTGAGTTGCTGACAGACAGCAGTTTTCAAAGTGTAGACCGACATGTTATCAGTAAAACGTCTGGTAAAGATGGTGGAGGAGCTTTTCAATTATATGGTTTTATGTTTATCTCAGGGTTTCTCAATCCTTTTGTTCTTACCAGCACTTACACACCTGATTCAACCAATCATCAAATATTTTAAGACAGTTTAATATTTGAGGTACACAAATGAACATTCTCAAATTAAAACCTTTTGGGTTTGTAGGACTGCTTACAATTATTAAAGTCCGACAGTAACTCACATTTTGGAGGAAAAAAACACAGCTAAACTTGGTTTCCAGTAAATTATATGTTTATCAAAAATAATGTAAGAGAGATGTCTTGAAGAAACGCGTCTGGGTTTAGAACTCTGTGTCTCAGTGCGCCGCGACAGTGGGAAGTTCGTTTTGCATGGTCCGGTGCTACAGCTGAGTGGACATTAATTTTGACCAATGGAATGGTGTAAAACACATATGTCAGAGTCAAGGCCCGCGGGCCACATCCGGCCCGCGAGAAGGTTTTTTACGGCCCCTGGGATGATCTTGATTTATTATTAGAACCGGCCCGCAGACCGCAGCAAGCCGGCAGCCCGCAGATCTTTTACACGCACCAATACTACATTTCCCACAATGCAACGGTGACGCACCGAGCAGTAGGCTGCTTCATTTCAATATTTATTGGCACAGCAGTCGTCAGCATCACAGTAAAATTAACTTTCAGATACCCATCAAAAATGGCAAAACGGAAGGTGGACACTGAGAACCGGGGGTTTCAAACAAGGTGGGAGTCGGAGTATATGTTCACGGAGGTAGCTGGAAAACCTCTGTGTCTTCTGTGTGGAGAAAGTGTGGCGGTACTGAAAGAGTATAATCTGAGACGACATTATGAAACGAAACACGCGGACAAAAACAAGAATATGGACATGGAACAAAGGCTACAAAAGGCAGAGGAATTAAAACGAGGCCTCAAATCTCGACAGGCTCTGTTCAAAAAAGCCAAATCACAAGGCCAGGCTGCTGTCAAGGCCAGTTTTATTTTGGCAGAAGAGATCGCTAAATCAGCCCGGCCATTTACGGAGGGGGATTTCATCAAAAACTGCATGATTAAAGTTTGTGACGAAGTTTGCCCAGAAAAAAGGCAACTCTTTTTAAATGTGAGTCTGAGCAGAAACACCATTGCCGTAGGTTTTCAGTAGGTTCAATTAGGTTCACTAGACTATATGCGTCATTTAAAAATTTTTCAATTAACATTCGAACAGTCCGGCCCTCGGCTTGTAGCTAAATTTTTTATTTGGCCCTCCGTCCATTTGACTTTGACACCCCTGGTGTAAAAGGTCTAAAATGTGCAAACTCTGCTCACCCGGGGAGCCGGGCAATGCAAAACGAATTCACCCAGTGACCGTTACTTTATTTCCTGATATGAAATTGAAAGTAACTTTGTAGCCGACGCAGTTCCAGAATGTCTGTTGAAACTGTGTCTCATATGGAACGTTAGAACAGCGGTGGAAACAGAACTCAGTTCTCAAACTGGAGTAAAAGGAAAGATTCCTTCATAGAACATGACTCAAGTAAAGGTGAAAGTCACCCAGTAAAATACTACTTCAGTAAATGTCTAAAAGTATTTGGTTTAAAATATACTTAAGTATCAAAAGTAAATGTAAAGTAGTAATAATTTCAATTCCTTATATTAAGCAAACCAGACGCACAATTTTCTTGTTATTTTAATTTACAGATAGCCAGGGTCCCACTCCAACACTCAGACATCATTTAAAAACTAAGCATTTGTGTTCAGTGAGTCTGTCAGATAAGATGCAGTAGGGATGACCAGGGGTGTTCTCTTGATAATTGTGCAAATTGGACAATTGTCTGTCCTGCTAAGCATTCAAAATGTAACGAGTACTTTTGGGTGTCAGGGAAAATGTATGGAGTAAAAAGTACATCATTCTCTTTATGAATGTAGTGAAGTAAAAGTAAAAGTTGTTAAAATATAAATAGTAAAGTAAAGGGCAGATACCCCAAAAAACTACTTAAGTAGTACTTTAAAGTATTTTTACTGAAGTACTTTACACCACTGCATTAGAAGACAGATACATGTGTTGATTTGAAGGAAAGACGGGCAGATTCTGGTAGGTAGGTTACGAACTATTATAAAGTTAGGTCGTCGTCAGACATTCAACAGTCACAGTAGGTTTGAGCTACAGTATGATCACTAATCATGCCGACCAACCTGATGGTCTCTGTTGGAAATGTTGTGAAAAGTATCTGGCCTCGGCTATAAATATCTGGCATTACTCATCTCATATGTATATACTGTATTCTATACTGTTCTACTGTATCTTAGTCTATGTATTACTCATCTCGTATGTATATACTGTATTCTATACTATTCTACTGTATCTTAGTCTATGCATTACTCATCTCATATGTATATACTGTATTCTATACTATTCTACTGTATCTTAGTCTATGTATTACTCATCTCATATGTATATACTGTATTCTATACTATTCTACTGTATCTTAGTCTATGTATTACTCATCTCATATGTATATACTGTATTCTATACTATTCTACTGTATCTTAGTCTATGTATTACTCATCTCATATGTATATACTGTATTCTATACTATTCTACTGTATCTTAGTCTATGTATTACTCATCTCATATGTATATACTGTATTCTATACTATTCTACTGTATCTTAGTCTATGTATTACTCATCTCATATGTATATACTGTATTCTATACTATTCTACTGTATCTTAGTCTATGTATTACTCATCTCATATGTATATACTGTATTCTATACTATTCTACTATATCAGTCTATGCCGCTCAGACATTGTGACCAATACAATTTGATTTGATTTGATTTTAATTAGGCTATATACACTACATGACCAAAAGTATGTGGACACCTGCTAGTCGAACATCTCATTCCAAAATCATGTCCATTCATATGGAGTTGGTCCCCCCTTTGCTGCTATAACAGCCTCCACTCTTCTGGGAAGGCTTTCCACTAGATGTTGGAACAACACATGTTTCCATTCAGCCACAATAGCATTAGGAAAGTCGGGCACTGATGTTGGGTGATTAGGCCTGGCTCACAGTCGGCGTTCCAATTCATTGCAAAGGTGTTAGATTGGGTTGAGGTAAGGGCGCTGTGCAGGCCAGTCAAGTTCTTCCACACCAATCTTAACAAGCCATTTCTGTATGGACCTTGCTTTGTGCACAGGGACATTGTCATGCTGAAACAGGAAAGGGCCTTCCCCAAACTGTTGACACAAAGTTGGAAGCACAGAATCATCTAGAATGTCATTTTGTGATGTAGCGTTAAGATTTCTCTTCACTGGAACTAGGGGGCCTAGTCAGAACCATGAAAAACAGCCCCATTTGACAATTATTCCTCCTCCACCAAACTTTACAGTTGGCACTATGCATTCGGGCAGGTAGCGTTTTCCTGGCAGAACTTACAGTTGACCGGTGCAGCTCTAGCAGGGCAGGAATTGGATGAACTGACTTGTTGGAAAGGTGGCATCCTATGACGGTGCCACATTCAAAATCACTGAGCTCTTCAGTACGGGTCATTCTCCGGCCAATGTTTGTCTATGGAGATTGCATGGCTGTCTGCTTGATTTTATACACCTGTCAACAACGGGTGTGGCTGAAATAGCCGAATCCACTCATTTATAGTGTACATTCTCTGTCCTGCTATTGGTAGGCCTATACCATTATGTGAACTGACCTGAACAGGTTTGGGCTGGTCATCTATGCTATGTAGGCTATAGCCAAGGTATAGACCTTGATCTGCATATCACTAACAAACTGCTATTATACATTATAACCTACTTTACATGATTTAAAATCTCTTACTTGATGCAAAAAAAACTTTATGAATAGATCAAGGATTTCCCCCTCAGATCAATCATGTCTGTTTTAGATCTTCTGTCAATAAATAGCCTTCTTTTAATTAATAAAAATAATTGTGAGACATGGCATTGTGTTGCTGTACTGTCTATAACTACCTTAACGAACAGTGACTTATTATTATTATTATTATTATTATTGTTGCTGTACTGTCTATAACTACCAGTGACTTGTTATTATTATTGACAGTTACCATGGAGATGAAATGTCAAAACTACATTTTCAAGTGATTACATTAAATCACCTGACAGTTTCTATGTCTGTTAGTAAATGTTTTATTTCTCAAAGAGATAATGAATAAATGAGAACAATTGACATTCAAGAATTAGTTGTCACTGTGTTAACCACAACTAACATGCTGGATCTCTGTTTAGGGGTCAGTGCTCTAAAATGAGTCTCTCTGGGGAGAGAGAGGAGGGGGGCCCTGCCTCTAAAATGCATCTCTCTGGGGGACATGAGACCAAAGCTAAGAGGTAAGATGACAATTTTATGAAGAATTTATTAAGTTTATTTCCAAAATAAATAGCTATCTTAAGATGAATGCACTTACTGTAAATCACTCTGGATAAGAGCATCTGCTAAATCAAGGGTTTTCAATCCGGGGTCTGTGGAGGTACTGCAGGGGTTCTCAATCCGGGGTCTGTGGAGGTACTGCAGGGGTTCCCAATCCGTGGTCTGTGGAGGTACTGCAGGGGTTCTCAATCCGGGGTCTGTGGAGGTACTGCAGGGGTTCCGCGGCACCCTGACTGTACTCGTTGCAATGTTAGACATTTGATAGATTTTTCACATGACACGATGATGTAAATAATATGTAAATAATCAATCAAATTTAGGACGGAATATACGACTTTCAATACCGGAGAAAAATAACAAGGTGTGCGCTTTCATTCACACGCGCCAAAACACTTGAGGTCATTCTGATGTACACTTGAAAAAACTACAACTACTTCTTAATTTTTCTGAAAACAAGCATGAAACAATTTCTAAAGACTGTTGACATCTAGTGGAAGCCATAGGAACTGCAATCTGGGAGGATTTCCTTTTTATAGCAAAGCATGAGAATGGACAGGGAGGTCAAAAAATCCAAATTCCTGGATGGATTTTCCTCGGGTTTTTGCCTGCTATATCAGTTCTGTTATACTCACAGACATTATTTTAACAATTTTAGAAACTTCAGAGTGTTTTCTATCCAAATCTATCAATTGTATGCATATCCTAGTTTCTGGGCCTGAGTAACAGGCAGTTTACTTTGGGCACGCCAGACTCTCTGAAATTCAGGATACTGCCCTAAGAACATTTTTTAACAACTTGATGTTGCGCTCCAAAGGGACAACTTGAAATAAAATGATGTAGAGAATTCTTATTAGTATTTTTTATTTACCTGCATTGTTGGTTAGGAGCTCATAAGTAAGCATTTCACTGTAAGGTCGACACCTGTTGTATTCGGCGCATGTGACTAATACAATTAGATTTTATTTGATTGAATTATTGCCTAATATAATGGAAGGCATATTTTTTTAACCACTTCTGATCGTTGTTACAAGCAGAATTTAGACAATATAACCGTTATATCAACACACTCTTCACACCCGTTTAACAACTCTAAATATCTTTGGCATAGTAGGCATCAAGTACCTTGCCAATAATGTTGCCTACAACGTTGCATACAATGTTCATTTTCATCGAACACATATTACGCCCTAGATGCCTTCAATTGCCCAATTTATAGCCATGCCCAATTTAGGATTTTTTTTTAACAACGTGATGTTGCGCTCCAAAGGGACAACTTGAAATAACATGATGTAGATGATTAAATAATCAAAAGAAAAACGTGTTTATTATGCACTCTTAGAAAAAAAGGTTCCTTATAGAACCAAAAAGGCTTCTATCACTTCCTTAATATATGGAACCACTAAAAGTTAAATATATATTTGGGTTCAGTGAAGAAGAACCTCTAGAGTTCTGATCAACGAAAGCTTAATGTGTTGAGGATGTAGCAGGCCTCCAGTGGTCAGATCAATTCCGCCTGTTTTTTCCAGCACCCGGCCCGGGATTCCAACCAGGCACCTTTCGGCCCCAGGACCAACTCCTGCCCTAAATATCTGACAACTAGGTGGGACTAGAGACTTCATGCATAGCTTTAATGTATACCCATAAGTGTAAAATGTCTTTATTCTCAGCATTTATACGACCTATGTTCTACTCTGAGACGCTTTGTGGATATGGGTCCAGATCTCAAAATATTGTTATAAAAAAACTTAGAATGTTTGTTTTACATAATAAAAAAGGAATATTACTAATGTAACTCACTGTAAAGACTGGGTTAGTTGATTGTGTTGCACTGCTCATGTCCGCGTTCTGGAACTGTCCGCGTCCCCGTACAGAACTGCCCGCGTCCCCGTACAGAACTGTCCGCGTCCCCGTTCGGTGTGGCGCCAAGCATATTGTCCGGTTACGCGCAAAGTGGTCTGAGGTGATCTTGGGGAATAACGACAGAGTTCACTACAGTGTTGAGACACCGAAGTTCAGTGGTCAATTTGCTTTTTTCTTTACGGTCAGGGACAGTATGAGTGTAGCCAGATCCTTTTCACTCTCTATGCTTGTTTCATTTTGTGGTTCATCGGATTCGTCATCATCCTCGAGACGAGGGACAGAAGAACGACCTGCTAGTTATCCTAGCTAGTCGGTACAGCTAGGTAAGCTAGCTAGCTACTATACCAGCAGCATCCTAGTTATCCCTACATCATCATCTGCATTTCTTGTGGACCGATGGAGCTCCCTGGTTGTTTCTTCCATTTTTAAATCCCACGGAGGGCTTCTCCCTCTCTCGTTGACGGATGCTGGCTACCTCTGTCCGGTTCTCCTCTCTTCACTTATTAATTTTATTTCTGGGGAGCCTCAAGTAGGCTGGACACATTCCATTTTTTTTTCTTCTCAGCTGCCTCACCAATGTCTGTAAGTGAAATAATAACTTGAATTACTAAATTTCCAATAGATGGCAGCATAAGACCATGAAGCATCAGTTATAGGCTACAAGCAGCAATATGATTGACATAAAATAGCATGCAACCACAGACTATATGTCCCATGATTTTCTATAATGGTTACTCATTACTTTAGTTAGCTATGTATCTCATATTAGGGCTGTGTTGTTTTTGGGAGAGCAAAAAAATAGTTACTATAGCAGGTATTAAACCCTGAGTAAATAATCACTAGTCAGAACCTCAACCTCAGTATAGATGACAAGAGAGCATCTTCCAACCCGCCAATAAATTACATCATTCAACCCTCCCGGTAAGTAAATTTACCTCAACATAGGGTGAGGTGACTGAATTAATGTTCAGGATTATTGATAATCTTTGTATTAATGAAGTATAATTTCAAACATGAGCATAAAAACATGTAATAATAAATATGAATCATCATTATATTACTTCACAGTAATCTGTTAAATGCTTTTTCAGTCCTTCCTCTTGCGTTAGCAGTGTGGAAAGGGACAGAAAGAAGCACACAGGAGTTTTCCTGTGAGGGGGAGTGGTGGTGTATCCAGGGAGAAACTAAACTAATCTTCTGAAATATTATTTGTGGTGTTATGCTGCCATCTATTGGAATTATGTAGCAACTGCAGTAGTACTGAATAATGTGTAATTCCTTACTAAAGTAGTAATTACTAAGAATTGCAAGATATAACATTTTCTAGTTCATTTTACCACTTACAACCATAAAATAACCATTTATAGCATAACAAACAATGAAACTGACATCAACCAAAAACACCATACATTTAGTTAATTATATAAAAATAAATATATTTATTTAGATGGGTGACATTATCTGCCAAAGTAACAGCCCTGTAGACAAAGAAGAGCTCTCCAGTAGGTACCAAAACATTCAAAGGTCATTTTCTCAAAAGTGAGGTTACAAGTTTATCAACGTTCAAAGCAGAATTACTTTCCCGTTGTTCCTCAACTGTAGTGTATGATATACCATTTTCTCTTACCTCTGAGTCGCTAATTTTATCCAATGTAAAAAAATCACAATTTCAAATTTTGCCACATGAGCAGGTCGGTCACATTTGATATATAGCATTTTGCAAAAAAAAAAACATGATTATTTGTCTCTCTGAAATGAAACCATCAAGTGATAGATTTTAAACAAATATATGGCTGTCATTGAACAACACCATCCCATCCCCAACAACATGCCATGATTAGATAGTGAAAAAACACACCATTTCTAAACAATAAAAGATAATTGACCAACATTTCTGAAAATGGCTACATAGCGTTTTGGAATGAAACTGTTCTTATGTTTCCCCATCTGAGCTCAGAGTAGATGAGAGATGTAATGTTTGTCTCTGTTGTGTTGAAGTCCAATCAAGCAGGAGAGACCAGCCTCCCCTGATCCCAGCTGTGTGTCGATGAAGAGTGACCGGTCTATGGATCTACCTATATACTTCAGAGAGGGAGACTTTTCTACTGAACAAAGGTAAGAAGAACTCATGGGTCATGGTCAGTGAGTTAAACAACACTGTCTCTAGTCATTTCTCCTCTCCCATTTTCACATTTATTTTTGTTGTTTTCATAATCCATAGGCTAATCCTTTTGTCAATTTTCATAGTCCTAAAACAATATTAAACAAACACAACATCCCCTCCCTGTGTGTGTGTGTGTGTGTGTGTGTGTGTGTGTGTGTGTGTGTGTGTGTGTGTGTGTGTGTGTGTGTGTGTGTGTGTGTGTGTGTGTGTGTGTACTCCCTGGATGAGGAGATGTAATCTCATGTTTTGTCCACAGAAACCAACAGGAGAGATCAGAGTCAGAGATTCTCAGTGGTCAGTCTTCCCAGAGTCATCAAACAGACCTGGCCTCCATATTCAGTGTATGTGCTCCTGTTATGTACATTTGTTTTTTGTTTACATCAAGTTAAGTTGATCTGTCAATCATGAATTAATGTGTTAATGAGAAAGCATTTCTTCTCTTGCTTAACTTATTTACTTGATTTATTTCAGTTGCTTGAAGAGAATATTATGACATTTGTGAAGAACGAGCTGAAGATATTCAAGAGGATTCTTAGTCCAGAACTCCCAGAAGGCTTTGAGAGTCAGAAGCAGGATAAGGAAGTGGTGGATGCTGAAGATGAGAAGCAGGAGAGCAGTGCCAGAGAGGGGGCTCTGAAGATCACACTGCACATCCTGAGGAAAATGAACCAGAAGGAGCTTGCAGACACACTGGAGAAATGTAAGATCTGTCTGCCTCATGTTGAATGCTGTTTTATAACATTTAAAAGCTGTAGCTAAAGTACAGCTAAAGTAGCTGTGTAACTCAATGATATTGTAGCAGCCTTAATACAACACCTAGTGACCTCATCAAGTAGCAGCAGGGATGTGTTGTGGTGATTAATTTAGAGAGAGAGACAACATTAATAATACCATCAATGATACCAATAATAATATAATCAGTCACACCAGTCTGTAATGCATTACAGACTGTAATGCATGTAATGCATGAAAACATTTACACATTTATACAGTCAGTTAAGATAATAAATTATTATAATTTTAGGAAAAATTATATCAGTCCTACAATACTGTAGGCATTAAAACAGACGTAATATTAATATCCTCTGTGTTATTTCTAGATTCAGATGAGCTTGCTGTGATTTGCCAACGTGAACTCAAATCTAATCTAAAGAAGAAGTTTCAATGTGTATTTGAGGGGATCGCTAAACAAGGAAACCCAACACTTCTCAATAAGATCTACACAGAGCTCTACATCACAGAGGGTGGAACAGGAGAGGTCAATAATGAACATGAGCTGAGACAGATTGAGACAACAACCAGGAAACAAGCAAGACCAGAGACTACAATCAAATGTAACGACATTTTCAAACCCTTAACTGGACAAGACAAACCTATCAGAACTGTGCTGACAAAAGGAGTCGCTGGCATTGGAAAAACAGTCTCTGTGCAGAAGTTTATTCTGGACTGGGCTGAAGGAAAAGCAAATCAGGATGTCCAATTTGTATTTCCATTCCCTTTTCGGGAGCTGAATTTGATGAATGAGGACAAACACACTTTCATTGAACTTCTTAATCACTTCTCAATGGAAACAAAACAATCAAGAATCTCCAACTACGACAAGTACAAAGTTCTGTTCATCTTTGATGGTCTGGATGAGTGCCGACTGCCCCTAGACTTCCAGAAGAACAAGATCTGTTGTGACGTCACAGAGTCAACCTCCGTGGATGTTCTGCTGACAAATCTCATCAAGGGAAATCTGCTTCCCTCTGCTCTCCTCTGGATAACTTCCCGACCTGCAGCAGCCAACAAGATCCCTTCAGGGTGTGTTGACCAGGTGACAGAGGTACGAGGGTTCAATGACCCACAGAAGGAGGAGTACTTCAGGAAGAGATTCAGTGATGAGGACCTGGCCAGCAGAATCATCTCACACATAAAGACATCAAGGAGCCTCCACATCATGTGCCACATTCCAGTCTTCTGTTGGATTTCTGCAACAGTCCTTGAACACATGCTGAAACATAAGAGAGAAGAGATGCCCAAGACTCTGACTGAGATGTACACACACCTTGTGGAGTTTCATACCAAACAGAAGAATGAAAAGTATGTTGGAAAAGAAGAGACAGGTCCACACTGGAATAAAGATAGCATTCTGTCACTGGGAAAACTGGCTTTTCAACAGCTTGTGAATGGCAATCTGATTTTCTATGAAGATGCCCTGAAAGTGGCTGGCATTGATGTCAGTGAAGCATCAGTGTACTCAGGATTGTGCACACAGATCTTTAAAGAGGAATGTGTGCTGTACCAGGACAAGGTGTACTGCTTTGTTCATCTGAGCATTCAGGAGTTTCTGGCTGCTGTATATGTGTTCCTCTCATTCATCAACAACAATGAGAATCTAATGGACAAACTTCAAACAAAAGACAAGTCTGAAGTTACTTTCTACAAGAGTGCTGTGGATAAAGCCTTACAAAGTGAGACGGGAAACCTGGACCTTTTCCTCCGCTTCCTTCTGGGCCTCTCACTGGAGTCCAATCAGAAGCACTTACGAGGTCTACTGACAAAGACAAGAAGCAGCTCACAGACCCATGAAGAAACAGTCAAGTACATCAAGGAGAAGATCAGGGAGAATTCCTCTCCAGAGAGGAGCATCAATCTGTTCCACTGTCTGAATGAACTGAATGACCATTCTCTAGTGGAGGAGATCCAAAGCTACCTGAGATCAGGAAGTCTCTCAGAAGACAAACTGTCACCTGCACAGTGGTCAGCTCTGGTCTTTGTGTTGCTGACTTCAGAAAAGGAGCTGGATGTGTTTGACCTGAAGAAATACTCCAGATCAGAGGAAGGTCTTCTGAGGCTGCTGCCAGTGGTCAAAGCCTCCAGAGTTGTTCTGTGAGTACATCAAATGACATATAAGAACTAAACATGTGGAAGCAATATTCAGTTTAGAGAAAAATATCTATTATAATATGTATATAATATTATATTGAATAACATATTGAATAAATGCATTGATTTTCATATTAGTATAACAATATGACCATACAGTTCTAGGATATGGAAGATGAATCTATGTTGTTTGAGAATAAACCAAATGCTTCTGCCATTGCCCTTCTACACTAATCGTTAAAGGAACAGTATTTGTGAAATCATGATGATCTCTTTGTCAGGCTGTCGGGCTGTGGAGTCAAAGAGGAGGGCTGTGCTTCTCTGGTCTCAGCTCTGATGTCAAACCCCTCACACCTGAGAGAGCTGGATCTGAGTAACAATGACCTGAAGGATTCAGGAGTGAAGCTGCTCTCTGCTGGACTGGGGAATCCCCACTGTAAACTGGAGACTCTGAGGTCAGTATTCCTGTAGTTGGTCAACAAGTGATAACTGTTCACCAGATCCACATGTGTTTACCAGGCACACATAGTCCACACCATATGTGTTTGGACAGTGAAGCTTACAGTTTTACATTTGGTGCTATGCTCCAGCATTTTGGATTTGAGATACAATGTTTCATATTATTTAACAGTACAGAATGTCACTTTTTATTTGAGTGTATTCATACATGTTTTACCATTTAGAAATGGAAGCACTTCAGGCTTGCAAAAGTATTCACCCCCCTTGGCATTTTTCCTATTTTGTTGCCTTACAACCTGTAATTAAAATTGATGTACACAAAAGATGCAACATATTTTTAATTTTTTATACAAACAAGACAAGAAAAAAAACTTGAGCGTGCATAACTATTCACCCCCCAAAGTCAATACTTTGTAGAACCACCTTTTGCAGCAATTACAGCTGCAAGTCTGTTGAGGTATGTCTCTATAAGCTTGGCACATTTAGCCACTGAGATGTTTGACCATTTTTCAAGGCAAAACTGCTCCAGCTCCTTCAAGTTGGATGGGCTCCGCTGGTGTACCGCAATCTGAAAGTCATTCCACAGATTCTCAATTGGATTGAGGTCTGGGATTTGACTAGGCCATTCCAAGATATTTAAAACATTTCCCTTTTAACCACTCAAGTGTTGCTTTAGCAGTATGCTTAGGGTCATTGTGCTGCTGGAAGTTGAACCTCCGGCCCAGTCTCAAATCTCTGGAAGACTGAAACAGGTTTCCCTCAAGAATTTCCCTGTATTTAGCGCATCCATCATTCCTTCAATTCTGACCAGTTTCCCAGTCCCTGCCGATGAAAAACATCCCCACAGCATGATGCTGCCACCACCATGCTTCACTGTGGGGATGGTGTTCTCGGGGTGATGAGAGGTGTTGGGTTTACGCCAGACAGAGCGTTTTTCTTGATGGCTACAAAGCTAAATTTTAGTCTCATCTGACCAGAGTACCTTCTTCCATATGTTTGGGGAGTCTCCCACATGCCTTTTGGCAAAGACCAAATGTGCTTGCTTATTTTTTTCTTTAAGCAATGCCTTTTTTTCTGGCCACTCTTCCATAAATCTTAGCTCTGTGTGAACAGATACTGAGCTTTGCAGCTCCTTCATGGTTATCTTTGGTCTCTTTGTTGACTCTGATTAATGCCCTCCTTGCCTGGTCCGTGAGTTTTGGTGGGCGGCCTTCTCTTGCCAGGTTTGTTGTGGTGCCATATTCTTTCCATTTTTTAATAATGGATTTAATGGTGCTCCGTGGGATTTTCAAAGTTTCAGATATTTTTTTATAACCCAACCCTGATCTGTACTTCTCCACAACTCTGTCCCTGACCTGTTTGGAGAGCTCCTTGGTCTTCATGGTGCCGCTTGCTTGGTGGTGTCCCTTGCTTAGTGGTGTTGTAGACTCTGGGGCCTTTCAGAACAGGTGTATATGTACTGAGATCATGTGACAGATCTTGTGACACTTAGATTGCACACAGGTGGACTTTATTTAACTAGTTATGTGACTTCTGAAGGTAATTGGTTGCACCAGATCTTATTTAGGGGCTTCATAGCAAAGGGGGTGAATACATATGCACGCACAGCTTTTGTTTTTATTTAATTTAAATTTTATAAAAAAGTATTTTTTTTCATTTCTCTTGACCAATTTGGACTATTTTGTGTATGTCCATTACATGAAATCCAAATAAAAATTTATTTAAGTTACAGGTTGTAATGCAACAAAATAGGAAAAACGCCAAGGGGGATGAATACCTCTGCAAGGCACTGTAGAACTACAAAAGTATTCATCCCCCTTGGCGTTTTTCCTATTTTGTTGCATTACAACCTGTAACTTAATTTGAAGAAGTCTTAATTATTTGGACAAATTCACTTATATTGTATTAAAGTAGTCAAAAGTTTAGTATTTGGTCCCTTATTCCATGCCTGCAGTGATTACGTCAAGCTTGTGATTCTACTAACTTGTTGAATTCAATTGCAGTTTGTCTTGGTTGTGTTTTGGATTGTTTTTCACAATAATAACTGAATGTGCCTTTGTTATTGGTAATGGTGAGAGGTTAGCATGTTTTGTTGTAGCCTCTGTTATTGGTAATGGTGAGAGGTTAGCATGTTTTGTTGTAGCCTCTGTTATTGGTAATGGTGAGAGGTTAGCATGTTTTGTTGTAGTCTCTGTTATTGGTAATGGTGAGAGGTTAGCATGTTTTGTTGTAGTCTATGTTATTGGTAATGCTGAGAGGTTAGCATGTTTTGTTGTAGCCTCTGTTATTGGTAATGGTGAGAGGTTAGCATGTTTTGTTGTAGTCTATGTTATTGGTAATGGTGAGAGGTTAGCATGTTTTGTTGTAGCCTCTGTTATTGGTAATGGTGAGAGGTTAGCATGTTTTGTTGTAGTCTCTGTTATTGGTAATAGTGAGAGGTTAGCATGTTTTGTTGTAGTCTCTGTTATTGGTAATGGTGAGAGGTTAGCATGTTTTGTTGTAGTCTCTGTTATTGGTAATGGTGAGAGGTTAGCATGTTTTGTTGTAGTCTCTGTTATTGGTAATAGTGAGAGGTTAGCATGTTTTGTTGTAGTCTCTGTTATTGGTAATGGTGAGAGGTTAACATGTTTTGTTGTAGTCTCTGTTATTGGTAATGGTGAGAGGTTAGCATGTTTTGTTGTAGTCTCTGTTATTGGTAATGGTGAGAGGTTAGCATGTTTTGTTGTAGTCTATGTTATTGGTAATGGTGAGAGGTTAGCATGTTTTGTTGTAGCCTCTAACTTTCTCACTCATTATTATTCATGATTCATTCGTGATTTTTCTCAATCAAGGCATCATCAGGGTTAATTTAGTTTTGAAACTTACTAAGAATTAACATTTCTCCAGTCATCATCCACCATTGTAATTTTGGGCAAAACACAACCCAAAAATCTACCAAAACCAGCTGCAAATATAACCAATGAGTTTACAACCAAATACTAAACTTTTGACTCCTTTAAATACACTATAAGTACCTTTGTAAGAATACATATAACTTCTTCAAATAGGGGGACTAGATACATAAAGTGCTTTCATTTCTAAATGGTGAAACAGATATGTATTAAAATACCCTCAAATAAAAGGTGACATTATATACTGTCACCTCATATGAAACATTTGATCTCAAATCCAAAATGTTAGTGTCTAGAGCCACATTTAAAATGTTAGCTTCACTGTTAAAATAGATATGGTGTGGACTGTTTACTCAATACAATCTAAATCTGATACCTCACTGTCTGTTTTTTGACTGATTCTGCTTTTTAAACTGGTCTCGTCAGTCTACTCAAATATTTGTACTATACATTTTTCTCTCTACAAGCAACACTTTGATAATTTGTCATTTCTAATAATGATACATTCATTTATGAATATATATGGCAGGTTTCAGGACACTGATGTATCTGATTGTTGAAAAAAATATACTGGCACTATTTTCACCACAAAGAATAGCTGTGTGATTTTAATATAATTTGACTCTTTGCAGGCTGTCAGGCTGTCTAGTCACAGAGGAAGGCTGTGCTTCTCTGGTCTCAGCTCTGAGGTCAAACCCCTCACACCTGAGAGAGCTGGATCTGAGTAACAATGACCTGAAGGATTCAGGAGTGAAGCTGCTCTCTGCTGGACTGGGGAATCCCCACTGTAAACTGGAGACTCTGAGGTCAGTATTCCTGTAGTTGGTCAACAAGTGATAACTTCACCAGATCCACTTGTGTTTACCTGTAACGGCTGATTTCCTCTTCTTCGTCTGAAGAGGAGGTGTAGGGATCGGACCAAGACGCAGAGTGGAAAGTGTCCATGATTTATTATGGATAAACTGAACACTAACATGAAACAAAATAACAAATAGAATACAACCGAAAACAGTCCCGTGTGGCACGAATACTAACACGAAAGACAAACACCGACAAAACACACGTGAAACCCCGGCTGCCTAAGTATGATTCTCAATCAGGGACAACGATTGACAGCTGCCTCTGATTGAGAATCATACCCGGCCGAACACACAAAATCCCAACATGAAAATCACACATCGACAACCCACACAACTCACGCCCTGACCATACTAAATACATACAAAAACAAGGGAAAACAGGTCAGGAACGTGACATTACCAGACACACATAGTCCACACCATATGTGTTTGGACAGTGAAACTTACAGTTTTACATTTGGTGCTATGCTCCAGCATTTTGGATTTGAGATATACTGTCACTTGATATGAAACATTCTAATGTCACTTTTATTTTTATATATTTTTATAAATATCTGTGTTACTGTTTAGAAATGAAAGCACTTTATGTATCTCGTTCTCCCATCTGAAAAAGTCATAACTTGGACATATTCACTTATATTGTATTAAAGTAGTCATAAGTTTAGTATTTGGTCCCATATTCCATGCCTGCAGTGAATACATCAAGCTTGTGAGTCTATAAACTTGTTGAATGTATTTGCAGTTTGTCTTGGTTGTGTTTTGGATGATGTTTTTCCTAATAGAAACTGAGTGGTGAATAATGTCCTGTCATTTTGGAGTCACTTCACTTGTATTGTCAGTAAGAATAGAAGATGTTTCTGAACACTTCTACATTCATGTGGATGCTACCATGATTATGAATAATCGTGAAAAATGACAAAAAACAGAGTTATAGAGGCACAAAGATCAGAATAACTGCTAACCTCCTCTGTTATTGGTAATGGTGAAAGGTTAGCATGTTTTGTTGTAGCCTCTGTTATTGGTAATGGTGAGAGGTTAGCATGTTTTGTTGTAGCCTCTGGTATTGGTAATGGTGAGAGGTTAGCATGTTTTGTTGTAGCCTCTGTTATTGGTAATGGTGAGATGTTAGCATGTTTTGTTGTAGCCTCTGTTATTGGGAATGGTGAGAGGTTAGTATGTTTTGTTGTAGTCTCTGTTATTGGGAATGGTGAGAGGTTAGCATGTTTTGTTGTAGTCTCTGTTATTGGTAATGGTGAGAGGTTAGCATGTTTTGTTGTAGTCTCTGTTATTGGTAATGGTGAGAGGTTAGCATGTTTTGTTGTAGCCTCTGTTATTGGTAATGGTGAGAGGTTAGCATGTTTTGTTGTAGCCTCTGTTATTGGTAATGGTGAGAGGTTAGCATGTTTTGTTGTAGCCTCTGTTATTGGTAATGGTGAGAGGTTAGCATGTTTTGTTGTAGCCTCTGTTATTGGTAATGGTGAGAGGTTAGTATGTTTTGTTGTAGCCTCTGTTATTGGTAATGGTGAGAGGTTAGCATGTTTTGTTGTATCCTCTGTTATTGGTCATGGTGAGAGGTTAGCATGTTTTGTTGTAGCCTCTGTTATTGGTAATGGTAAGAGGTTAGCATGTTTTGTTGTAGCCTCTGTTATTGGTAATGGTGAGAGGTTAGCATGTTTTGTTGTAGCCTCTGTTATTGGTAATGGTGAGAGGTTAGCATGTTTTGTTGTAGCCTCGGTTATTGGTAATGGTGAGAGGTTAGCATGTTTGTTGTAGTCTCTGTTATTGGTAATGGTGAGAGGTTAGCATGTTTTGTTGTAGCCTCT
Organism: Salvelinus namaycush; assembly: GCF_016432855.1. Classification (NCBI taxonomy): domain Eukaryota; kingdom Metazoa; phylum Chordata; class Actinopteri; order Salmoniformes; family Salmonidae; genus Salvelinus; species Salvelinus namaycush. Next base: position 65,720 of record NW_024061573.1, read on the forward strand.
GTTATTGGTAATGGTGAGAGGTTAGCATGTTTTGTTGTAGCCTCTGTTATTGGTAATGGTGAGAGGTTAGCATGTTTTGTTGTAGCCTCTGTTATTGGTAATGGTGAGAGGTTAGCATGTTTGTTGTAGTCTCTGTTATTGGTAATGGTGAGAGGTTAGCATGTTTTGTTGTATCCTCTGTTATTGGTCATGGTGAGAGGTTAGCATGTTTTGTTGTAGCCTCTGTTATTGGTAATGGTAAGAGGTTAGCATGTTTTGTTGTAGCCTCTGTTATTGGTAATGGTGAGAGGTTAGCATGTTTTGTTGTAGCCTCTGTTATTGGTAATGGTGAGAGGTTAGCATGTTTTGTTGTAGCCTCGGTTATTGGTAATGGTGAGAGGTTAGCATGTTTGTTGTAGTCTCTGTTATTGGTAATGGTGAGAGGTTAGCATGTTTTGTTGTAGCCTCTGTTATTGGTAATGGTGAGAGGTTAGCATGTTTTGTTGTAGCCTCTGTTATTGGTAATGGTGAGAGGTTAGCATGTTTTGTTGTAGCCTCTGTTATTGGTAATGGTGAGAGGTTAGCATGTTTTGTTGTAGCCTCTGTTATTGGTAATGGTGAGAGGTTAGCATGTTTTGTTGTAGCCTCTGTTATTGGTAATGGTGAGAGGTTAGCATGTTTTGTTGTAGCCTCTGTTATTGGTAATGGTGAGAGGTTAGCATGTTTTGTTGTAGCCTCTGTTATTGGTAATGGTGAGAGGTTAGCATGTTTTGCTGTAGCCTCTGTAACTTTCTCACTAATCATGATTCATGATTTGCATTAATCATGGCATCATCAGGATTCATTTAGTAGTAATTAAGTAGTGTTTAAGTAGTGTTTAGAAACATGTTATCTACTCACTTAGACAGCAATTTGCTCCAGTCATCATCCACCATTCAGTTACTGATTTGACTCTTTGTCAGGCTGTCAGGCTGTCTAGTCACAGAGGAAGGCTGTGCTTCTCTGGTCTCAGCTCTGAGGTCAAACCCCTCACACCTGAGAGAGCTGGACCTGAGCTACAATCACCCAGGAGACTCAGGAGTCAGACTGCTCTCTGCTGGACTGGAGGATCCACACTGCAGACTGGAGAAACTCAAGTATGTAGAGGGTTTATGTCAATGTTCATATCAGACATGTTTGACTTATCAGGCTAGTTAAGACAAACATTCTGACCACCATTTGGACAAAGTTATATGCTGACTGTGTGTCCAGTGTGTCCAGTCTGTGTGTTTGTCCAGTGTGTGTGTGTGTGTTTGTGTGTTTCCAGTGTAGTTGTGTCCAGTGTGTGTGTGACACACACACACACACACACACACACACACACACACACACACACACACACACACACACACACACACACACACACACACACACACACACACACACACATACACACTGAGGACACACACACACTGGAAAAACTGGACACACACACAGACACTGGACACACTGGACACACACACACGCACACTGGGGACACACACTGAACACACACACACACAATGGACACACACACAATGGACACACACACACACAATGAAAACACACACACACAATGGACACACATTCGCTGGACACACACACACACACTGGAGACACACACACACACTAGAGACACACACACACTGGAGACACACACACTGGAGACACACACACACACACACTGGAGACACACACACTGGACACACACACAAACTCACACACTGGACACACACAAACTGGACACACACACAGACAACCATTCTTAGTTATTTGCTGACCGTGTGTGTGTGTGTGTGTGTGTGTGTGTGTGTGTGTGTGTGTGTGTGTGTGTGTGTGTGTGTGTCCAGTGTCTGTGTGTGTGTCCAGTTTTTCCAGTGTGTGTGTGTCCTCAGTGTGTATGTGTGTGTGTGTGTGTGTGTGTTCAGGTGTATCACTCAATGACTGTCTGTTCTTCTGCTTACCACTACAGTGTGGAACATGGTGGAGAGAACACAATGAAACCTGGGCTTAGAAAATGTGAGTGTTGACTGCTGTGAAGAATATGACTAAGAATAAGTCTTAATTCAAGTTAAGTCAAAGTCAAAGACCACCATCATTACTTACTTGGTCATATTAAATATCAGCTGTGGTTCTACAGAAGCAGAAATCAGGGACACCAAAGTTTACAAAGAGTTGCTTTGACAGTGTGTGTGTGTGTGTGTGTGTGTGTGTGTGTGTGTGTGTGTGTGTGTGTGTGTGTGTGTGTGTGTGTGTGTGTGTGTGTGTGTGTGTGTGTGTGTGTGTGTGTGTGTGTGTGTGTGTTTATTGTGAATAAGTGTGTTTTATATTACCATACGATCATTCAACAAGTCTCAAGTTACCTTAACTTCTCATTTTGATACCTAGAAATATCTACATTAAATGAATTCGTGAAAAGTGAGTTAACATTCTAATGTGAATGATGGTGATTTCTAATATTGTGTCTGGTTTCATCCATCAGATGTCTGTGATCTCACACTGGACCCAAACACAGTAGACAGATTCCTCTCTCTGTCTGAGGAGAACAGAAAGGTGACATGGAGGAGAGAGAAGCAGCCGTATCCTGATCACCCAGAGAGATTTGAGGGCCGTGGACAGGTGCTGTGTAGAGAGGGTCTGACTGGGCGCTGTTACTGGGAGGTTGAGTGGAGTGGGAGAATGGCTGGTATAGGAGTGACATATAAAGGAATCAGCAGGAGAGGAGGGCTTAATGACTGTGGGATTGGATACCATGACAAGTCCTGGAGTCTGTTCTGCCCTAACAACAGTTACATTGCCTGGCACAATAATAATGACACTACCATAGACATCCCCTCCTCCGGCTCCCACAGAGTAGGAGTGTATCTGGACTGGCCAGCCGGCACTCTGTCCTTCTATAGAGCCTCCTCTGACACACTGACCCACCTGTACACATTCACCTCCACGTTCACTGAGCCCCTCTATCCAGGGTTTAGGGTTTGGTATGACGGCGACTCAGTGTCCCTGTAAATAATAACCTGACACTGTCATGACTGTCCTGATCAGGTCAGGTTACAGGAGACCACAACCCTACAGATTTCCTCTCAACCCCAACAGAGCAGGAGAGATCTAGGGGGTCTGAAGATGTGGGGGTTTCATGACCCCTCACACCCATGGTAATTCTGAGACCACGGACAACATTCCCTTGTCCCTCTCACTATGGAGAACCAGTCTCAGAACTGTAAACATGCAATAAAGGGACTTTGGAACAATGGTTTCCGTCAACTACAATGGTGGTCATGACGATAGATGGAATATGAAAATATATGTCATTTTTGTTTTGTTATTAAAGGTTAATAGATGACGTTATTATGAAAACATTGTAACGTTAAGAGTTTTTCCTCGTATATGCTTGATGTTTATACATTGTACGTTGTGTGGAAAATGTCCAAATCAAAGAGAATGTTTTGGTAAAGATGAAATGTGAAGTTAGTTGTCTAAAATTGGATTTGAGTAAAATCTATACCTTGCCCTTAAACCTTGTACGCCCAGAGAATTGCCCTGAAGGCGGTTACGCCCACTTCTGACCCGAGGGTATAAAACCTGTGAGTGCAGAATTAACATACATGACTAAGTGACCCGAGCTGCAGCCAAAGGTCTAAAAGGTCAACGAACCCAAAACGCAACAAGTTGAAGACAAAGAAATCTTTTTCTACCCAAGCTACGGATGAGTAGCGTGTATTCAAGCCGAACCACCTAGCCTCCACTCCCCATCGAATCGTGGTATCTACACTCTTTCATCTTTACGCTGTGAGCTCTGAGCTACAGAGCTATCTGGCCCGTTATACTAAGTTCTAATCAATAGCCTAGAGTGTGTTTTTGTGTATGTGTATCTTTTATCATCATTTTAGCTTTTTAGTAAATAAACATTCAACTAAGACTGGTGTGGTGCTAATTCATTAGTGAGACCCGGGTCCGTGCAGAATCCCGGGCTATACGACGTTCAGAACGAGACTGTTAGAGGCAACTGGTTAATTAGCGGCTGTGGTCAAATCGATATTCTGATATTCTTTGAGTTAATTTGGGAAATAGGAACTCAATAAAAACTAGTTTTCCCATGGTGCCCCAGGTTAATGAGTTAATAATTGCTTGATTCAGTTAATCACGTAATTAGAAACTTGTAATCATTCGATGAGCAACAGTCGCAACATTAACTAATACAACGTCACGACACTAATATAGCTAGTACCACCTAAAGAATGTTAGTTACAGTAGCTAGCTAATATAGCTAGTACCACCTAAAGAATGTTAGTTACAGTAGCTAGCTAATATAGCTAGTACCACCTAAATAATGTTAGTTACAGTAGCTAGCTAGAAAAAGATTAGCTAGCTATCCTCATCATGTTGTAGCTACATATGTCTTTGTTACCATTCTAGTCTGTTCCCACTTAATGATGACTTCTCCCATCACTCAAGGTATGTTCAACAATTCCCTTCAATGTTTGTCTCAAAATAATAAGTAAAACACTTCCACAGGTGAAATATTTAGTCAGATTAGCTAGCTACTTGTCATTAGGCTTTTAAAGGGGAAACCAGCAGTTTATACATCCATCTTTGGATTTTAAAATTAATGATATGTACCCATTGATTCTTGAAGATATAACTTATAAATGCCTTATGAGCTTAGTTCAACTGTCATACCGGACCAGAACCGCAAATAAAAGCTAGTTTTACTCCAATGTTTGTAAATAAAGTAAATGTAAACAAACACTGTATAGCCTCAAGCTATATCATGGATGGTCAGTCCTTGCATCCATAGCTCTATGAAAGTGAGAGTGGTAACATTTCTCCAGCCCCGCCCCCATTCTCCAGCCCCGCCCCCAAACAGGAACATTTAAGATGCTTTATTGTTCCTACTGCTGATTGGCTCTTTATGTGCTTTTCATTTGCTTCATATTGTAACCTGCAGTAGGCTCTCTGTGTGAGTGCAGTATAATGAAAAGACTGGCTCCTACTACGCTGACCAAGGGCTTTTGGTCTTGCTGGCAAAGGCTCAATACCTTTCAGTTAGACCAAATGCTGAAGGCTCTTGTTCATAGACTAGGATATAGTAGGATATAATATAGTCATAGACTATATTTCATATCTTTGTTGTTGTTGTAGGAAGACACCTCATAACGGCTAACATCAGGGGCACCCTTGTGTCTTATCATGAACGGGTATGAAAAGGAGGTCCTCAGTCCTGGTGACGGAGGCTGCTGCTGTGGCTACAGGACTACCTGTGTCTGTAGTTAAGGTATGAAAAGGAGGTCCTCAGTCCTGGTGACGGAGGCTGCTGCTGTGGCTAGAGGACTACCTGTGTCTGTAGTTAATGTATGAAAAGGAGGTCCTCAGTCCTGGTGACGGAGGCTGCTGCTGTGGCTAGAGGACTACCTGTGTCTGTAGTTAAGGTATGAAAAGGAGGTCCTCAGTCCTGGTGACGGAGGCTGCTGCTGTGGCTAGAGGACTACCTGTGTCTGTAGTTAAGGTATGAAAAGGAGGTCCTCAGTCCTGGTGACGGAGGCTGCTGCTGTGGCTAGAGGACTACCTGTGTCTGTAGTTAAGGTATGAAAAGGAGGTCCTCAGTCCTGGTGACGGAGGCTGCTGCTGTGGCTAGAGGACTACCTGTGTCTGTAGTGGAGGTATGAAAAGGAGGTCCTCAGTCCTGGTGACGGAGGCTGCTGTGACTACAGGACTACCTGTGTCTGTAGTTAAGGTATGAAAAGGAGGTCCTCAGTCCTGGTGACGGAGGCTGCTGCTGTGGCTACAGGACTACCTGTGTCTGTAGTTAAGGTATGGAAGGGGTGGCTGGGGGGTGAGAGGGAGATGGAATTAGGGACGTGTGACTACAGGGTTGGTGGATTTTGAGGGGTTAATGGAAAGAAGGATTGTGGGGACAAATTGATTTCTGGGGAAAGAAATACCCTGCATCCAGAAGTGTTCACACTTTCATTTCACCTGCTGATTGGCATTTAAAAGCATTGGATTGGTGCATAATGGTTAGATATTCCACCACAGCACCAGACCACTGAACAACCCCAGGCCATGTGTTTTATTTCCTAACCCCCTGTATTATTAGAATACTGTGAAGGACCCCAGAATAAGTGTTTCCTTTCCTAACCCCCTGTATTATTAGAATACTGTGAAGGACCCCAGGCCAAGTGTTTCCTTTCCTAACCCCCTGTATTATTAGAATGCTGTGAAGGACCCCAGACCAAGTGTTTCCTTTCCTAACCCCCTGTATTATTAGAATACTGTGAAGGACCCCAGACCAAGTGTTTCCTTTCCTAACCCCCTGTATTATTAGAATACTGTGAAGGACCCCAGGTCAAGTGTTTCCTTTCCTAACCCCCTGTATTATTAGAATACTGTGAAGGACCCCAGGCCAAGTGTTTCCTTTCCTAACCCCCTGTATTATTAGAATACTGTGAAGGACCCCAGGCCAAGTGTTTCCTTTCCTAACCCCCTGTATTATTAGAATACTGTGAACGACCCCAGAATAAGTGTTTCCTTTCCTAACCCCCTGTGTTATTAGAATACTGTGAAGGACCCCAGACCAAGTGTTTCCTTTCCTAACCCCCTGTATTATTAGAATACTGTGAAGGACCCCAGACCAAGTGTTTCCTTTCCTAACCCCCTGTATTATTAGAATACTCTGAACGACCCCAGAATAAGTGTTTCCTTTCCTAACCCCCTGTAGTATTAGAATACTGTGAAGGACCCCAGTTCAAGTGTTTCCTTTCCTAACCCCCTGTATTATTAGAATACTGTGAAGGACCAAAGACCAAGTGTTTCCTTTCCTAACCCCCTGTATTATTAGAATACTGTGAAGGACCCCAGGCCAAGTGTTTCCTTTCCTAACCCCCTGTATTATTAGAATACTGTGAAGAACCAAAGACCAAGTGTTTCCTTTCCTAACCCCCTGTATTATTAGAATGCTGCGAAGGACCCCAGACCAAGTGTTTCCTTTCCTAACCCCCTGTATTATTAGAATGCTGTGAAGGACCCCAGGCCAAGTGTTTCCTTTCCTAACCCCCTGTATTATTAGAATACTGTGAAGGACCCCAGGCCAAGTGTTTCCTTTCCTAACCCCCTGTATTATTAGAATACTGTGAAGGACCCCAGGCCAAGTGTTTCCTTTCCTAACCCCCTGTATTATTAGAATGCTGCGAAGGACCCCAGACCAAGTGTTTCCTTTCCTAACCCCCTGTATTATTAGAATGCTGTGAAGGACCCCAGACCAAGTGTTTCCTTTCCTAACCCCCTGTATTATTAGAATACTGTGAAGGACCCCAGGCCAAGTGTTTCCTTTCCTAACCCCCTGTATTATTAGAATGCTGTGAAGGACCCCAGGCCAAGTGTTTCCTTTCCTAACCCCCTGTATTATTAGAATACTGTGAAGGACCCCAGGCCTAGTGTTTCCTTTCCTAACCCCCTGTATTATTAGAATGCTGCGAAGGACCCCAGGCCAAGTGTTTCCTTTCCTAACCCCCTGTATTATTAGAATACTGTGAAGGACCCCAGACCAAGTGTTTCCTTTCCTAGCCCCCTGTACTATTAGAATACTGTGAAGAACCCCAGACCAAGTGTTTCCTTTCCTAACCCCCTGTATTATTAGAATACTGGGAAGGACCCCAGACCAAGGGTTTCCTTTCCTAACCCCCTGTATTATTAGAATACTGTGAAGGACCCCAGACCAAGTGTTTCCTTTCCTAACCCCCTGTATTATTAGAATACTGTGAACGACCCCAGAATAAGTGTTTCCTTTCCTAACCCCCTGTAGTATTAGAATACTGTGAAGGACCCCAGTTCAAGTGTTTCCTTTCCTAACCCCCTGTATTATTAGAATACTGTGAAGGACCAAAGACCAAGTGTTTCCTTTCCTAACCCCCTGTATTATTAGAATACTGTGAAGGACCCCAGGCCAAGTGTTTCCTTTCCTAACCCCCTGTATTATTAGAATACTGTGAAGAACCAAAGACCAAGTGTTTCCTTTCCTAACCCCCTGTATTATTAGAATACTGTGAAGGACCCCAGGCCTAGTGTTTCCTTTCCTAACACCCTGTATTATTAGAATGCTGTGAAGGCCCCCAGGCCAAGTGTTTCCTTTCCTAACCCCCTGTAATATTAGAATGCTGTGAAGGACCCCAGGCCAAGTGTTTCCTTTCCTAACCCCCTGTATTATTAGAATACTGTGAAGAACCCCAGACCAAGTGTTTCCTTTCCTAACCCCCTGTATTATTAGAATACTGGGAAGGACCCCAGACCAAGTGTTTCCTTTCCTAACCCCCTGTATTATTAGAATACTGTGAAGGACCCCAGGCCAAGTGTTTCCTTTCCTAACCCCCTGTATTATTAGAATACTGTGAAGAACCAAAGACCAAGTGTTTCCTTTCCTAACCCCCTGTATTATTAGAATACTGTGAAGGACCCCAGGCCTAGTGTTTCCTTTCCTAACCCCCTGTATTATTAGAATGCTGTGAAGGACCCCAGGCCTAGTGTTTCCTTTCCTAACCCCCTGTATTATTAGAATGCTGTGAAGGACCCCAGGCCAAGTGTTTCCTTTCCTAACCCCCTGTATTATTAGAATACTGTGAAGGACCCCAGGCCTAGTGTTTCCTTTCCTAACCCCCTGTATTATTAGAATACTGTGAAGAACCAAAGACCAAGTGTTTCCTTTCCTAACCCCCTGTATTATTAGAATACTGTGAAGGACCCCAGGCCTAGTGTTTCCTTTCCTAACACCCTGTATTATTAGAATGCTGTGAAGGACCCCAGGCCAAGTGTTTCCTTTCCTAACCCCCTGTATTATTAGAATACTGTGAAGGACCCCAGGCCTAGTGTTTCCTTTCCTAACCCCCTGTATTATTAGAATACTGTGAAGAACCAAAGACCAAGTGTTTCCTTTCCTAACCCCCTGTATTATTAGAATACTGTGAAGGACCCCAGGCCAAGTGTTTCCTTTCCTAACCCCCTGTATTATTAGAATGCTGTGAAGGACCCCAGGCCAAGTGTTTCCTTTCCTAACCCCCTGTAATTTTAGAATGCTGTGAAGGACCCCAGGCCAAGTGTTTCCTTTCCTAACCCCCTGCATTATTAGAATACTGTGAAGAACCCCAGACCAAGTGTTTCCTTTCCTAACCCCCTGTATTATTAGAATACTGTGAAGGACCCCAGACCAAGTGTTTCCTTTCCTAACCCCCTGTATTATTAGAATACTGTGAAGGACCCCAGACCAAGTGTTTCCTTTCCTAACCCCCTGTATTATTAGAATACTGTGAACGACCCCAGAATAAGTGTTTCCTTTCCTAACCCCCTGTAGTATTAGAATACTGTGAAGGACCCCAGTTCAAGTGTTTCCTTTCCTAACCCCCTGTATTATTAGAATACTGTGAAGGACCAAAGACCAAGTGTTTCCTTTCCTAACCCCCTGTATTATTAGAATACTGTGAAGGACCCCAGGCCAAGTGTTTCCTTTCCTAACCCCCTGTATTATTAGAATACTGTGAAGAACCAAAGACCAAGTGTTTCCTTTCCTAACCCCCTGTATTATTAGAATACTGTGAAGGACCCCAGGCCTAGTGTTTCCTTTCCTAACACCCTGTATTATTAGAATACTGTGAAGGACCCCAGGCCTAGTGTTTCCTTTCCTAACCCCCTGTATTATTAGAATGCTGTGAAGGACCCCAGGCCAAGTGTTTCCTTTCCTAACCCCCTGTATTATTAGAATACTGTGAAGGACCCCAGGCCTAGTGTTTCCTTTCCTAACCCCCTGTATTATTCGAATGCTGTGAAGGCCCCCAGGCCAAGTGTTTCCTTTCCTAACCCCCTGTATTATTAGAATACTGTGAAGGACCCCAGACCAAGTGTTTCCTTTCCTAGCCCCCTGTACTATTAGAATACTGTGAAGAACCCCAGACCAAGTGTTTCCTTTCCTAACCCCCTGTATTATTAGAATACTGTGAAGGACCCCAGAATAAGTGTTTCCTTTCCTAACCCCCTGTATTATTAGAATACTGTGAAGGACCCCAGAATAAGTGTTTCCTTTCCTAACCCCCTGTATTATTAGAATACTGTGAAGGACCCCAGGCCAAGTGTTTCCTTTCCTAACCCCCTGTATTATTAGAATACTGTGAAGGACCCCAGGCCAAGTGTTTCCTTTCCTAACCCCCTGTATTATTAGAATACTGTGAAGGACCCCAGACCAAGTGTTTCCTTTCCTAACCCCCTGTATTATTAGAATGCTGTGAAGGACCCCAGGCCAAGTGTTTCCTTTCCTAACCCCCTGTATTATTAGAATACTGTGATGGACCCCAGGCCAAGTGTTTCCTTTCCTAACCCCCTGTATTATTAGAATGCTGTGAAGGACCCCAGGCCAAGTGTTTCCTTTCCTAACCCCCTGTATTATTAGAATACTGTGAAGGACCCCAGGCCTAGTGTTTCCTTTCCTAACCCCCTGTATTATTAGAATGCTGTGAAGGACCCCAGGCCAAGTGTTTCCTTTCCTAACCCCCTGTATTATTAGAATACTGTGAAGGACCCCAGACCAAGTGTTTCCTTTCCTAACCCCCTGTACTATTAGAATACTGTGAAGAACCCCAGACCAAGTGTTTCCTTTCCTAACCCCCTGTATTATTAGAATACTGTGAAGGACCCCAGAATAAGTGTTTCCTTTCCTAACCCCCTGTATTATTAGAATACTGTGAAGGACCCCAGCCCAAGTGTTTCCTTTCCTAACCCCCTGTATTATTAGAATACTGTGAAGGACCCCAGAATAAGTGTTTCCTTTCCTAACCCCCTGTATTATTAGAATACTGTGAAGGACCCCAGGCCAAGTGTTTCCTTTCCTAACCCCCTGTATTATTAGAATACTGTGAAGGACCCCAGACCAAGTGTTTCCTTTCCTAACCCCCTGTACTATTACAATACTGTGAAGGACCCCAGACCAAGTGTTTCCTTTCCTAACCCCCTGTATTATTAGAATACTGTGAAGGACCCCAGACCAAGTGTTTCCTTTCCTAGCCCCCTGTATTATTAGAATACTGTGAAGGACCCCAGACCAAGGGTTTCCTTTCCTAACCCCCTGTATTATTAGAATACTGTGAAGGACCCCAGGCCAAGGGTTTCCTTTCCTAACCCCCTGTATTATTAGAATACTGTGAAGGACACACACTGGACACACACACACACACTGGAGACACACACACACACCGGAGACACACGCACACACCGGAGACACACACACACACTAGAGACACACTCTGGACACACTGGAGACACACATACACTGGACACACAAACAAACTCACACACTGGACACACACACAGACAACCATTCTTAGTTATTTGCTGACCGTGTGTGTGTGTGTGTGTGTGTGTGTGTGTGTGTGTGTGCGTGTGTGTGTGTCCAGTGTGTCCAGTGTCTGTGTGTGTGTCCAGTTTTTCCAGTGTGTGTGTGTCCTCAGTGTGTATGTGTGTGTGTGTGTGTGTGTGTGTGTTCACGTGTATCACTCAATGACTGTCTGTTCCTCTGCTTACTTCTACAGTGTGGAACATGGTGGAGAGAACACAATGAAACCTGGGCTTAGAAAATGTGAGTGTTGATTGTTGTGAAGAATATGACTAAGAATAAGTCTTAATTCAAGTTAAGTCAAAGTCAAAGACCACCATCATTACTTACTTGGTCATATTAAATATCAGCTGTGGTTCTACAGAAGCAGAAATCAGGGACACCAAAGTTTACAAATAGTTGTTTTGACAATGTGTGTGTGTGTGTGTGTGTGTGTGTGTGTGTGTGTGTGTGTGTGTGTGTGTGTGTGTGTGTGTGTGTGTGTGTGTGTGTGTGTGTGTGTGTTTATTGTGAATAAGTGTGTTTTATATTACCATACGATCATTCAACAAGTCTCAAGTTACCTTAACTTCTCATTTTGATACCTAGAAATATCTACATTAAATGAATTCGTGAAAAGTGAGTTAACATTCTAATGTGAATGATGGTGATTTCTAATATTGTGTCTGGTTTCATCCATCAGATGTCTGTGATCTCACACTGGACCCAAACACAGTAGACAGACTCCTCTCTCTGTCTGAGGAGAACAGAAAGGTGACATGTAGGAGAGAGAAGCAGCCGTATCCTGATCACCCAGAGAGATTTGAGGGCTGTAGACAGGTGCTGTGTAGAGAGGGTCTGACTGGGCGCTGTTACTGGGAGGTACAGTGGAGTGGGAGAATGGCTGTTATAGGAGTGACCTATAAAGGAATCAGCAGGAGAGGAGGGCTTAATGACTGTGGGATTGGATACCATGACAAGTCCTGGAGTCTGTTCTGCCCTAACAACAGTTACATTGCCTGGCACAATAATAATGACACTACCATAGACATCCCCTCCTCCGGCTCCCACAGAGTAGGAGTGTATCTGGACTGGCCAGCCGGCACTCTGTCCTTCTATAGAGCCTCCTCTGACACACTGACCCACCTGTACACATTCACCTCCACGTTCACTGAGCCCCTCTATCCAGGGTTTAGGGTTTGGTATGACGGCGACTCAGTGTCCCTGTAAATAATAACCTGACACTGTCATGACTGTCCTGATCAGGTCAGGTTACAGGAGACCACAACCCTACAGATTTCCTCTCAACCCCAACAGAGCAGGAGAGATCTAGGGGGTCTGAAGATGTGGGGGTTTCATGACCCCTCACACCCATGGTAATTCTGAGACCACGGACAACATTCCCTTGTCCCTCTCACTATGGAGAACCAGTCTCAGAACTGTAAACATGCAATAAAGGGACTTTGGAACAATGGTTTCCGTCAACTACAATGGTGATCATGACGATAGATGGAATATGAAAATATATGTCATTTTTGTTTTGTTATTAAAGGTTAATAGATGACGTTATTATGAAAACATTGTAACGTTAAGAGTTTTCCTCGTATATGCTTGATGTTTATACATTGTACGTTGTGTGGAAAATGTCAAAATCAAAGAGAATGTTTTGGAAAAGATGAAATGTGAAGGTAGTTGTCTAAAATTGGATTTGAGTAAAATCTATACCTTGCCCTTAAACCTGGTACGCCCAGAGAATTGCCCTGAAGGCGGTTACGCCCACTTCTGACCCGAGGGTATAAAACCTGTGAGTGCAGAATTAACATACATGACTAAGTGACCCGAGCTGCAGCCAAAGGTCTAAAAGGTCAACGAACCCAAAACGCAACAAGTTGAAGACAAAGAAATCTTTTTCTACCCAAGCTACGGATGAGTAGCGTGTATTCAAGCCGAACCACCTAGCCTCCACTCCCCATCGAATCGTGGTATCTACACTCTTTCATCTTTACGCTGTGAGCTCTGAGCTACAGAGCTATCTGGCCCGTTATACTAAGTTCTAATCAATAGCCTAGAGTGTGTTTTTGTGTATGTGTATCTTTTATCATCATTTTAGCTTTTTAGTAAATAAACATTCAACTAAGACTGGTGTGGTGCTAATTCATTAGTGAGACCCGGGTCCGTGCAGAATCCCGGGCTATACGACGTTCAGAACGAGACTGTTAGAGGCAACTGGTTAATTAGCGGCTGTGGTAAAATCGATATTCTGATATTCTTTGAGTTAATTTGGGAAATAGAAACTCAATAAAAACTAGTTTTCCCATGGTGCCCCAGGTTAATGAGTTAATAATTGCTTGATTCAGTTAATCACGTAATTAGAAACTTGTAATCATTCGATGAGCAACAGTCGCAACATTAACTAATACAACGTCACGACACTAATATAGCTAGTACCACCTAAAGAATGTTAGTTACAGTAGCTAGCTAATATAGCTGGTATCACCTAAAGAATGTTAGTTACAGTAGCTAGCTAATATAGCTAGTACCACCTAAATAATGTTAGTTACAGTAGCTAGCTAGAAAAAGATTAGCTAGCTATCCTCATCATGTTGTAGCTACATATGTCTTTGTTACCATTCTAGTCTGTTCCCACTTAATGATGACTTCTCCCATCACTCAAGGTATGTTCAACAATTCCCTTCAATGTTTGTCTCAAAATAATAAGTATAACACTTCCACAGGTGAAATATTTAGTCAGATTAGCTAGCTACTTGTCATTAGGCTTTTAAAGGGGAAACCAGCAGTTTATACATCCATCTTTGGATTTTAAAATTAATGATATGTACCCATTGATTCTTGAAGATATAACTTATAAGCTTATGAGCTTAGTTCAACTGTCATACCGGACCAGAACCGCAAATAAAAGCTAGTTTTACTCCAATGTTTGTAAATAAAGTAAATGTAAACAAACACTGTATAGCCTCAAGCTATATCATGGATGGTCAGTCCTTGCATCCATAGCTCTATGAAAGTGAGAGTGGTAACATTTCTCCAGCCCCGCCCCCATTCTCCAGCCCCGCCCCCAAACAGGAACATTTAAGATGCTTTATTGTTCCTACTGCTGATTGGCTCTTTAAGTGCTTTTCATTTGCTTCATATTGTAACCTGCAGTAGGCTCTCTATGTGAGTGCAGTATAATGAAAAGACTGGCTCCTACTACGCTGACCAAGGGCTTTTGGTCTTGCTGGCAAAGGCTCAATACCGTTCAGTTAGACCAAATGCTGAAGGCTCTTGTTCATAGACTAGGAAACACTTACATACACCCATGTTACAATCTTTGTTGTTGTTGTAGGAAGACACCTCATAACGGCTAACATCAGGGTCACCCTTGTGTCTTATCATGAACGGGTATGAAAAGGAGTTCCTCAGTCCTGGTGACGGAGGCTGCTGCTGTGGCTAGAGGACTACCTGTGTCTGTAGTTAAGGTATGAAAAGGAGGTCCTCAGTCCTGGTGACGGAGGCTGCTGCTGTGGCTAGAGGACTACCTGTGTCTGTAGTTAATGTATGAAAAGGAGGTCCTCAGTCCTGGTGACGGAGGCTGCTGCTGTGGCTAGAGGACTACCTGTGTCTGTAGTTAAGGTATGAAAAGGAGGTCCTCAGTCCTGGTGACGGAGGCTGCTGCTGTGGCTAGAGGACTACCTGTGTCTGTAGTTAAGGTATGAAAAGGAGGTCCTCAGTCCTGGTGACGGAGGCTGCTGCTGTGGCTAGAGGACTACCTGTGTCTGTAGTTAAGGTATGAAAAGGAGGTCCTCAGTCCTGGTGACGGAGGCTGCTGCTGTGGCTAGAGGACTACCTGTGTCTGTAGTGGAGGTATGAAAAGGAGGTCCTCAGTCCTGGTGACGGAGGCTGCTGTGACTACAGGACTACCTGTGTCTGTAGTTAAGGTATGAAAAGGAGGTCCTCAGTCCTGGTGACGGAGGCTGCTGCTGTGGCTACAGGACTACCTGTGTCTGTAGTTAAGGTATGGAAGGGGTGGCTGGGGGGTGAGAGGGAGATGGAATTAGGGACGTGTGACTACAGGGTTGGTGGATTTTGAGGGGTTAGTGGAAAGAGGGATTGTGGGGACAAATTGATTTCTGGGGAAAGAAATACCCTGCATCCAGAAGTGTTCACACTTTCATTTCACCTCATGCATTTAAAAGCATTGGATTGGTGCATAATGGTTAGATATTCCACCACAGCACCAGACCACTGAACAACCCCAGGCCATGTGTTTCCTTTCCTAACCCCCTGTATTATTAGAATACTGTGAAGGACCCCAGGCCAAGTGTTTCCTTTCCTAACCCCCTGTATTATTAGAATACTGTGAAGGACCCCAGGCCAAGTGTTTCCTTTCCTAACCCCCTGTATTATTTGAATGCTGTGAAGGACCCCAGACAAAGTGTTTCCTTTCCTAACCCCCTGTATTATTAGAATACTGTGAAGGACCCCAGACCAAGTGTTTCCTTTCCTAACCCCCTGTATTATTAGAATACTGTGAAGGACCCCAGGTCAAGTGTTTCCTTTCCTAACCCCCTGTATTATTAGAATACTGTGAAGGACCCCAGGCCAAGTGTTTCCTTTCCTAACCCCCTGTATTATTAGAATACTGTGAAGGACCCCAGGCCAAGTGTTTCCTTTCCTAACCCCCTGTATTATTAGAATACTGTGAACGACCCCAGAATAAGTGTTTCCTTTCCTAACCCCCTGTGTTATTAGAATACTGTGAAGGACCCCAGACCAAGTGTTTCCTTTCCTAACCCCCTGTATTATTAGAATACTGTGAAGGACCCCAGACCAAGTGTTTCCTTTCCTAACCCCCTGTATTATTAGAATACTGTGAACGACCCCAGAATAAGTGTTTCCTTTCCTAACCCCCTGTAGTATTAGAATACTGTGAAGGACCCCAGTTCAAGTGTTTCCTTTCCTAACCCCCTGTATTATTAGAATACTGTGAAGGACCAAAGACCAAGTGTTTCCTTTCCTAACCCCCTGTATTATTAGAATACTGTGAAGGACCCCAGGCCAAGTGTTTCCTTTCCTAACCCCCTGTATTATTAGAATACTGTGAAGAACCACAGACCAAGTGTTTCCTTTCCTAACCCCCTGTATTATTAGAATACTGTGAAGGACCCCAGACCAAGTGTTTCCTTTCCTAACCCCCTGTATTATTAGAATGCTGTGAAGGACCCCAGGCCAAGTGTTTCCTTTCCTAACCCCCTGTATTATTAGAATACTGTGAAGGACCCCAGGGGTTTCCTTTCCTAACCCCCTGTATTATTAGAATACTGTGAAGGACCCCAGGCCAAGTGTTTCCTTTCCTAACCCCCTGTATTATTAGAATACTGCGAAGGACCCCAGACCAAGTGTTTCCTTTCCTAACCCCCTGTATTATTAGAATGCTGTGAAGGACCCCAGGCCAAGTGTTTCCTTTCCTAACCCCCTGTATTATTAGAATACTGTGAAGGACCCCAGGCCAAGTGTTTCCTTTCCTAACCCCCTGTATTATTAGAATGCTGTGAAGGACCCCAGGCCAAGTGTTTCCTTTCCTAACCCCCTGTATTATTAGAATACTGTGAAGGACCCCAGGCCTAGTGTTTCCTTTCCTAACCCCCTGTATTATTAGAATGCTGTGAAGGACCCCAGGCCAAGTGTTTCCTTTCCTAACCCCCTGTATTATTAGAATACTGTGAAGGACCCCAGACCAAGTGTTTCCTTTCCTAGCCCCCTGTACTATTAGAATACTGTGAAGAACCCCAGACCAAGTGTTTCCTTTCCTAACCCCCTGTATTATTAGAATACTGGGAAGGACCCCAGACCAAGTGTTTCCTTTCCTAACCCCCTGTATTATTAGAATACTGTGAACGACCCCAGAATAAGTGTTTCCTTTCCTAACCCCCTGTAGTATTAGAATACTGTGAAGGACCCCAGTTCAAGTGTTTCCTTTCCTAACCCCCTGTATTATTAGAATACTGTGAAGGACCAAAGACCAAGTGTTTCCTTTCCTAACCCCCTGTATTATTAGAATACTGTGAAGGACCCCAGGCCAAGTGTTTCCTTTCCTAACCCCCTGTATTATTAGAATACTGTGAAGAACCAAAGACCAAGTGTTTCCTTTCCTAACCCCCTGTATTATTAGAATACTGTGAAGGACCCCAGGCCTAGTGTTTCCTTTCCTAACACCCTGTATTATTAGAATGCTGTGAAGGCCCCCAGGCCAAGTGTTTCCTTTCCTAACCCCCTGTAATTTTAGAATGCTGTGAAGGACCCCAGGCCAAGTGTTTCCTTTCCTAACCCCCTGTATTATTAGAATACTGTGAAGAACCCCAGACCAAGTGTTTCCTTTCCTAACCCCCTGTATTATTAGAATACTGTGAAGGACCCCAGACCAAGTGTTTCCTTTCCTAACCCCCTGTATTATTAGAATACTGTGAAGGACCCCAGACCAAGTGTTTCCTTTCCTAACCCCCTGTATTATTAGAATACTGTGAACGACCCCAGAATAAGTGTTTCCTTTCCTAACCCCCTGTAGTATTAGAATACTGTGAAGGACCCCAGTTCAAGTGTTTCCTTTCCTAACCCCCTGTATTATTAGAATACTGTGAAGGACCAAAGACCAAGTGTTTCCTTTCCTAACCCCCTGTATTATTAGAATACTGTGAAGGACCCCAGGCCAAGTGTTTCCTTTCCTAACCCCCTGTATTATTAGAATACTGTGAAGAACCAAAGACCAAGTGTTTCCTTTCCTAACCCCCTGTATTATTAGAATACTGTGAAGGACCCCAGGCCTAGTGTTTCCTTTCCTAACACCCTGTATTATTAGAATACTGTGAAGGACCCCAGGGGTTTCCTTTCCTAACCCCCTGTATTATTAGAATGCTGTGAAGGACCCCAGACCAAGTGTTTCCTTTCCTAACCCCCTGTATTATTAGAATACTGTGAAGGACCCCAGGGGTTTCCTTTCCTAACCCCCTGTATTATTAGAATGCTGTGAAGGACCCCAGGCCAAGTGTTTCCTTTCCTAACCCCCTGTATTATTAGAATACTGTGAAGGACCCCAGACCAAGGGTTTCCTTTCCTAACCCCCTGTATTATTAGAATACTGTGAAGGACCCCAGACCAAGTGTTTCCTTTCCTAACCCCCTGTATTATTAGAATACTGTGAAGGACCCCAGAATAAGTGTTCCCTTTCCTAACCCCCTGTATTATTAGAATACTGTGAAGGACCCCAGAATAAGTGTTTCCTTTCCTAACCCCCTGTATTATTAGAATACTGTGAAGGACCCCAGAATAAGTGTTTCCTTTCCTAACCCCCTGTATTATTAGAATACTGTGAAGGACCCCAGAATAAGTGTTTCCTTTCCTAACCCCCTGTATTATTAGAATACTGTGAAGGACCCCAGAATAAGTGTTTCCTTTCCTAACCCCCTGTATTATTAGAATACTGTGAAGGACCCCAGGCCAAGTGTTTCCTTTCCTAACCCCCTGTATTATTAGAATACTGTGATGGACCCCAGACCAAGTGTTTCCTTTCCTAACCCCCTGTATTATTAGAATACTGTGAAGGACCCCAGGCCAAGTGTTTCCTTTCCTAACCCGCTGTATTATTAGAATACTGTGAAGGACCCCAGAATAAGTGTTTCCTTTCCTAACCCCCTGTATTATTAGAATACTGTGAAGGACCCCAGAATAAGTGTTTCCTTTCCTAACCCCCTGTATTATTAGAATACTGTGAAGGACCCCAGAATAAGTGTTTCCTTTCCTAACCCCCTGTATTATTAGAATACTGTGAAGGACCCCAGGCCAAGTGTTTCCTTTCCTAACCCCCTGTATTATTAGAATACTGTGAAGGACCCCAGGTGTTTCCTTTCCTAACCCCCTGTATTATTAGAATACTGTGAAGGACCCCAGGCCAAGTGTTTCCTTTCCTAACCCCCTGTATTATTAGAATACTGTGAAGGACCCCAGACCAAGTGTTTCCTTTCCTAACCCCCTGTATTATTAGAATACTGTGAAGGACCCCAGGCCAAGTGTTTCCTTTCCTAACCCCCTGTATTATTAGAATACTGTGAAGGACCCCAGGCCAAGTGTTTCCTTTCCTAACCCCCTGTATTATTAGAATACTGTGAAGGACCCCAGGCCAAGTGTTTCCTTTCCTAGCCCCCTGTATTATTAGAATACTGTGAAGGACCCCAGACCAAGTGTTTCCTTTCCTAACCCCCTGTATTATTAGAATGCTGTGAAGGACCACAGACCAAGTGTTTCCTTTCCTAACCCCCTGTATTATTAGAATACTGTGAAGGACCCCAGACCAAGTGTTTCCTTTCCTAACCCCCTGTATTATTAGAATACTGTGAAGGACCCCAGACCAAGTGTTTCCTTTCCTAACCCCCTGTATTATTAGAATACTGTGAAGGACCCCAGGTCAAGTGTTTCCTTTCCTAACCCCCTGTATTATTATAATACTGTGAAGGACCCCAGGCCAAGTGTTTCCTTTCCTAGCCCCCTGTATTATTAGAATACTGTGAAGGACCCCCGGCCAAGTGTTTCCTTTCCTAACCCCCTGTATTATTAGAATACTGTGAAGGACCCCAGGCCAAGTGTTTCCTTTCCTAACCCCCTGTATTATTAGAATACTGTGAAGGACCCCAGACCAAGTGTTTCCTTTCCTAGCCCCCTGTATTATTAGAATACTGTGAAGGACCCCAGACCAAGTGTTTCCTTTCCTAACCCCCTGTATTATTAGAATACTGTGAAGGTCCAAAGACTAAGTGTTTCCTTTCCTAACCCCCTGTATTATTAGAATACTGTGAAGGACCCCAGACCAAGTGTTTCCTTTCCTAACCCCCTGTATTATTAGAATACTGTGAAGGACCCCAGACCAAGTGTTTCCTTTCCTAACCCCCTGTAATATTAGAATACTGTGAAGGACCCCAGGCCAAGTGTTTCCTTTCCTAACCCCCTGTATTATTAGAATACTGTGAAGGACCCCAGGCCAAGTGTTTCCTTTCCTAACCCCCTGTATTATTAGAATACTGTGAAGTAAAGAAGAAACAATCCACCACCTAAACAGTGCTTATTGGTCAGGATCAGGCAACAGTGTAAAATCATGTTTAATTACAGTACTGTAAACTGCATTTTATCAACACAGAAGTTCTACAATGTTATGCTTGAATGTTTTTAGTTGAGTTACATCTAACGACAATGCTTTCCTTTCAAATGACAGAACTGGATTGGTAACTATGGGCGTTCACTTAATACCTCCTGCAACACCCGGCGCCTCAAAACTGCTGGTTATAAGAGCAGTGTGTCTGTCTGTAACTTGTTTTGGTCAGAGCTGCTGGTTATAAGAGCAGTGTTTCTGTCTGTAACTTGTTTTGGTCAGAGCTGCTGGTTAGAAGAGCAGTGTGTCTGTCTGTAACTTGTTTTGGTCAGAGCTGCTGGTTATAAGAGCAGTGTGTCTGTCTGTAACTTGTTTTGGTCAGAGCTGCTGGTTAGAAGAGCAGTGTGTCTGTCTGTAACTTGTTTTGGTCAGAGCTGCTGGTTATAAGGGCAGTGTGTCTGTCTGTAACTTGTTTTGGTCAGAGCTGCTGGTTAGAAGAGCAGTGTGTCTGTCTGTAACTTGTTATGGTCAGAGCTGCTGGTTAGAAGAGCAGTGTGTCTGTCTGTAACTTGTTTTGGTCAGAGCTGCTGGTTAGAAGAGCAGTGTTTCTGCCTGTAACTTGTTTTGTTCAGAGGAGCTGAAGGGGAAAGGTATGTATTCTCAGATGAATGTTTATTCCAACATAATAAATGTAGTCCTACATTCTGATGTGAAATGTCCAGAATTGTTCACTTTCACCTTTCCATAATGCGTCTTTCCAACCTTTACATATAATGGGAATCTTCTGTCCATTGGGAAACCCTGGAAATGTACAGGGAACCCCCCCCACCAATAATGAGATGCACCCGGGAGCAGTCACAGTTAGATGATGCATGTCACTCCAATAAAACTTGGGTATTCCGTAATGTTTAATTAGAGAATAATTTAAAAGTGATTTGTTTCATTACATAAAGCAACTTGTTTTCCAACATATTTAGAAAGAGGTTAAGCTTTGCATGATTAAGTCAGTTAAACATTGAATTTTGGGCCGGGCCTGACATATGTGATAGTTGGCTTCTAACCGGGTTGGACAAAGTGGGTTTGGTGTCAGTTTGTATCAGTTTGGTGTCAGACTTGCTGTTGATTGGAACAGGTTACCAGGACCATATTTAAAAAATTGTTTTTAATGACTTTAGGACGGTGCAAGGGGTCCACGGCCGGGTTGGGAGCCCATCCAATAGGGGGTGCCCCTGGTCATTATCTTATTGACTGATGGAATGTGACTTGTTGCCTGACTTTTGTACATTTGCAATAAGATTCAACAGTGAAAAAACATCACCAAATGGACATGATGAAATCTAACGCAACGAGCGATGGAGAGGAACCACTATCACTGCCCAGCCATCCGGAGTTCATCGGGCCAGTCTATTAATTTAGCATTCTGCAGTATTTTTGAGCATGTCAAATTTCTGATGGTAAATGCCCATTGAAACATATTGCAAATGGACAGCCATATTTAAAAAAAAAAATGTAATGCCTTTAGGAGGGTGCTAGGGGTCCACAGCCGGGTTGGGAGCACCCTCCACCTGTGCCCATCCAATAGGGGGTGCCCCTTGTCATTTTGGACGTTTTTCAAAAAATCTGTAAAACGACAAGAGTGCCACTTCTTTCTCACCATTCATGACAAATAGACCTTCTAAGTTGAGGGCAGTATAAATGCCATTTGGACATGGTTCACTGACTTTTGACTTCCTATGATATCATATTGCAAATGGACATAACATCCTGATTTGGCACTTTAAAACTGACTTTCGACTTCGACTTTTGACTTCCTATGATATCATATTGCAAATGGACATAACATCCTGATTTGGCACTTTGAATGGTTTCATATTGCATCTGGACATTTCTTATGGCATTTGGCAATGGTTCACGGACTTTTGACTTCGGCTTTTGACTTCCTATGAAATCATATTGCAAATGGACATAACATCCTGATTTGGCACTTTAAAACAGAGTTTTGACTTCGACTTTTGACTTCCTATGATATCATATTGCAAATGGACATAACATTCTGATTTGGCACTTTAAAACAGAGTTTTTTTACTTGTGCTTTTGACTTCCTATGATATCATATTGCAAATGGTACTAGTACTCCTGCAGCTGTTATAACAGCAGGTGTCTAGATAATATATTCCACCCACTAGTACTCCTGCAGCTGTTATAACAGCAGGTATCATGATAATATATTCCACCCACTAGTACTCCAGCAGCTGTTATAACAGCAGGTGTCATGATAATATATTTCACCCCACTAGTCCTCCTGCAGCTGTTATAACAGCAGGTGTCATGATAATATATTTCACCCACTAGTCCTCCTGCAGCTGTTATAACAGCAGGTGTCATGATAATATCTTTCACCCACTAGTCCTCCTGCAGCTGTTATAACAGCAGGTGTCATGATAATATATTTCACCCACTAGTCCTCCTGCAGCTGTTATAACAGCAGGTGTCATGATAATATATTTCACCCCACTAGTCCTCCTGCAGCTGTTTTAAGGGAATATCCTATTTTCCATTCCAGGGAAGGTGTTTTGTATTCACTTGTATCACTTAAGTACTGGGAAAACATCTACTTAGGCTTATTAAACAGGGACATGTCCGTTTGTAGGCCTTTGTGAGACAGGCAATTAGTGGTGTTTCCTACATCCACATTCCCTGAGTTGCAGATACAAACAGGGGGAGTTATTGTGGGTTTTAATCCTGTCAACACAACATCTCCTTTATCATTTAGGGCTTTACACTACCAGTCAGATACTCTCCCCATTGTACTTTTACAGGTCCTATGCATTAATCAGCTGGGAATTGTTACCTGGTTGTACGCTAGGAACCTTCTACCTTGGCCATTTAGTCTCAATGTGCCCAACCTTCTTAAATGCTTTAGCTGCATCTGAACTATTACCTGTTGTCTTATTGGATAATCCACCTTCCCATGCTGCTTCATTCCCCCTAGTGACCAACATCAGAATAGTATTATTGTTGTTAATCCACCTTCCCATGCTGCTTCCTTCCCCCTAGTGACCAACATCAGAATAGTATTATTGTTGTTAATCCACCTTCCCATGCTGCTTCCTTCCCCCTAGTGACCAACATCAGAATAGTATTATTGTTGTTAATCCACCTTCCCATGCTGCTTCCTTCCCCCTAGTGACCAACATCAGAATAGTATTATTGTTGTTAATCCACCTTCCCATGCTGCTTCCTTCCCCCTAGTGACCAACATCAGAATAGTATTATTGTTGTTAATCCACCTTCCCATGCTGCTTCCTTCCCCCTAGTGACCAACATCAGAATAGTATTATTGTTGTTAATCCACCTTCCCATGCTGCTTCCTTCCCCCTAGTGACCAACATCAGAATAGTATTATTGTTGTTAATCCACCTTCCCATGCTGCTTCCTTCCCCCTAGTGACCAACATCAGAATAGTATTATTGTTGTTAATCCACCTTCCCATGCTGCTTCCTTCCCCCTAGTAACCAACATCAGAATAGTATTATTGTTGTTAATCCACCTTCCCATGCTGCTTCCTTCCCCCTAGTGACCAACATCAGAATAGTATTATTGTTGTTAATCCACCTTCCCATGCTGCTTCCTTCCCCCTAGTGACCAACATCAGAATAGTGTTATTGTTGTTAATCCACCTTCCCATGCTGCTTCCTTCCCCCTAGTGACCAACATCAGAATAGTATTATTGTTGTTAATCCACCTTCCTGTGCTGCTTCCTTCCCCCTAGTGACCAACATCAGAATAGTATTATTGTTGTTAATCCACCTTCCCGTGCTGCTTCCTTCCCCCTAGTGACCAACATCAGAATAGTATTATTGTTGTTAATCCACCTTCCCGTGCTGCTTCCTTCCCCCTAGTGACCAACATCAGAATAGTATTATTGTTGTTAATCCACCTTCCCATGCTGCTTCCTTCCCCCTAGTGACCAACATCAGAATAGTATTATTGTTGTTAATCCACCTTCCCATGCTGCTTCCTTCCCCCTAGTGACCAACATCAGAATAGTATTATTGTTGTTAATCCACCTTCCCATGCTGCTTCCTTCCCCCTAGTGACCAACATCAGAATAGTATTATTGTTGTTAATCCACCTTCCCATGCTGCTTCCTTCCCCCTAGTGACCAACATCAGAATAGTATTATTGTTGTTAATCCACCTTCCCATGCTGCTTCCTTCCCCCTAGTGACCAACATCAGAATAGTATTATTGTTGTTAATCCACCTTCCCATGCTGCTTCCTTCCCCCTAGTGACCAACATCAGAATAGTATTATTGTTGTTAATCCACCTTCCCATGCTGCTTCCTCCCCCCTAGTGACCAACATCAGAATAGTATTATTGTTGTTAATCCACCTTCCCATGCTGCTTCCTTCCCCCTAGTGACCAACATCAGAATAGTATTATTGTTGTTAATCCACCTTCCCATGCTGCTTCCTTCCCCCTAGTGACCAACATCAGAATAGTATTATTGTTGTTAATCCACCTTCCCATGCTGCTTCCTTCCCCCTAGTGACCAACATCAGAATAGTATTATTGTTGTTAATCCACCTTCCCATGCTGCTTCCTTCCCCCTAGTGACCAACATCAGAATAGTATTATTGTTGTTAATCCACCTTCCCATGCTGCTTCCTTCCCCCTAGTGACCAACATCAGAATAGTATTATTGTTGTTAATCCACCTTCCCATGCTGCTTCCTTCCCCCTAGTGACCAACATCAGAATAGTATTATTGTTGTTAATCCACCTTCCCATGCTGCTTCCTTCCCCCTAGTGACCAACATCAGAATAGTATTATTGCTGTTTCTTTGTCGATCCCTGGTATTGTTCCTTTACATAAAATGGAGCAATTAACATCCAAAATCATTATTTTCAATTAGTACTACGTGTCTTTCCCACAGAAAGGCTGTGGAGGTGGGTTTATGGAAAATCATTACCCGTGTGCCAGATGTGTTCCCCTTCCCCTGTAATCCTATGTATGTCACTGCTTTCGCCCATTTATTATTCTCCACATCCCCGTCCACAAAGGGAACGGGTAGATTTGGAGAGCAATAAATACCCTGCATGTTTTTCCATAGTTGTGATTTTCTTGTTTCACAACCATAGTGTGTATGATGGTTTCCTGGACATCTGATGATTCTTCAGGTTCTGTGGCTGAACCCTCTGTTGGTTCTTCTGGCCTTTGACCTCGGCCTTCTGCTCCTGTCCTTTGGCTCGGACCTTCTGCCTCCTTCAGATGTTCTTGGGGCCCTGCTCTCCCTCCCTCCAGTCGCTCATCAATGGCTCCCACTCTGGGAGATGCTTGCAGTGGGAGAGATGATGCTAACCGGACCTCTCCTCTGCCTGCAGGGCTGTTGGTGTTACCATGGTTACCTGGAACAGACCCATCCATAATGGTTGGTTCCATTTTCGCATGTGGACCCTGAGTTTCATCCATTCTCCAACGTTTATTGGTAGCTCGTCAGGGTCTTCACCTGGGATTGGTTCTGCTGCTCTCCTAGTGTGAGAGTGGAGAAAACTGATAACAGAAGTTACTTCCTTCATGTACTCAAGAGGGTCACACTATCTCAGTTATGTCTATCTATCGGTCAGTCATAGGTCTCACCCCTGGGTGTTCATTGGTCGTCTTGTTAACATTTCATAAGGTGTACACCCAATACCTTTGTTAAGGCTGCTGTGTATTTTCATGAGGACAAGAGGTGATCCCTCTACCCATGTCATTCCTGTGGAATGGCATAGTTTAACAAGGGAGCACTTCAGGTTCTTATTAGACCTCAGTAACTCTCGTTACTCCACGGTTGATAGATGGACACAAACTTCTGGCCAACACCCATCATTTCAATAATACAAACGACTAAAAAAATAAAATGCATGTGTGTGACAACTGGAAACAGCCAAATTGGTAACAGCATAGCCCATCAGCTCTGCTGTTACCAATTCTAGCATTATCACACCAACCCACGTGTGCCTCAACCTTAACAATAGCCAATGTGTTAGGTTTTCACATAGCTTCAATCAACTGTTCAACAAAAGGTCTGTTTTTAATAGGTGTGCCTGTGGTATTAGTAAACGCTCTTGCTCTCCAGATCCTACACCATGACAAACAAACCCCAATAACATATGCTGAGTCAGAGTAGGCAGTAAAGGCCTTCCCTTCCCCCAATTCACAAGCTGTGGTCAGAGATAATAAATCTGCCTGCTGCTCTGATAAATGTTCTGGTACAACCTCAATATCAACTCCTACATCTACTACAGCCTATCCTACATGTTTCTACCCTGTGCTTTGATCTATATATGCAGATCCATCAACGAACAGCATCATGTCAGAGTCAAGCAGAGGTCCAGGTTTGCCTAAACAGGAACAGTGAGCTTTAGTGTCTATTATAAATGATAGGTCATGTCCATAACATTAAGAGTATCCATTGGCTCTTCTCTTCCATCATTGAATTCATACTGGAGCAGGGGAGTCGGGCTCCTTCATTGTTGATTCTGAGGGAAATTAAAACCGTTGGTGTTCTAATTTCCCAATGGCCATGGCTGTCCTGTCATTAGCAAAGTGTCCTCTTCCAGGCTTAAATTGTCCTTTGCCCCTGCTATAACATCTTCCTCTTCCATTTCCCCACACTGTGAACTTAAATGCCCCAACTGCCCACAGGTCCAGCATTGAGTGTTGTTCCATTCACAAAGGGCTCTGGAGGGCCCACGTCCTCTCCCAGTCCATGGTTGTGGTCACCATAATGTTGAGTGGTGAAAAGCACATACCCTTCAGGCACCAGGTTCACAGGTGTGACGAATGTGACTGTGGGGGAGCTGCAGGCTGTGGTTGTGGTGAGCCTGTAGAAACAACTTGAGCAGATGTCTGGATCCTCCAGTCTGTTCCTTTTTGTAGAGTGAGTTGGGGTGGTGAGGGGAAACTCCCTCCAGGAACTGTGCCTCCTTTTTCTTCCAGCACCATCATCCCCATCACAGTTTCTGAGACAAGGGCACTCGTCATCTCCTTCTTTTTGTCCATTTTTCTTGTCTGAATTATCTCCTTGACTAAATCCAACCTAGTCTTGTTGAATGAACCAGCCATTGGATATCTACTTTCTCCTGCCATCTCTGTCCAGACATGCCATTTCTTAAAAGTGACTGTAAATTCCACAGCAGGAAACTTCTTTTGCATATATTCAACAGGTGTGACAGGCTTCATTGCTCCCATCTCCTCATCCTGGTTTGACTGTGCCATGGTGCTCCGGCTTTTTATTTAGATAGTCTGGGTGTAATGTGTTTCTCTAGCCTCTATAGCACATATGTCAGAGTCAAGGCCCGCGGGCCACATCCGGCCCGCGAGAAGGTTTTTTACGGCCCCTGGGATGATCTTGATTTATTATTAGAACCGGCCCGCAGACCGCAGCAAGCCGGCAGCCCGCAGATCTTTTACACGCACCAATACTACATTTCCCACAATGCAACGGTGACGCACCGAGCAGTAGGCTGCTTCATTTCAATATTTATTGGCACAGCAGTCGTCAGCATCACAGTAAAATTAACTTTCAGATACCCATCAAAAATGGCAAAACGGAAGGTGGACACTGAGAACCGGGGGTTTCAAACAAGGTGGGAGTCGGAGTATATGTTCACGGAGGTAGCTGGAAAACCTGTGTGTCTTCTGTGTGGAGAAAGTGTGGCGGTACTGAAAGAGTATAATCTGAGACGACATTATGAAACGAAACACGCGGACAAAAACAAGAATATGGACATGGAACAAAGGCTACAAAAGGCAGAGGAATTAAAACGAGGCCTCAAATCTCGACAGGCTCTGTTCAAAAAAGCCAAATCACAAGGCCAGGCTGCTGTCAAGGCCAGTTTTATTTTGGCAGAAGAGATCGCTAAATCAGCCCGGCCATTTACGGAGGGGGATTTCATCAAAAACTGCATGATTAAAGTTTGTGACGAAGTTTGCCCAGAAAAAAGGCAACTCTTTTTAAATGTGAGTCTGAGCAGAAACACCATTGCCGTAGGTTTTCAGTAGGTTCAATTAGGTTCACTAGACTATATGCGTCATTTAAAAATTTTTCAATGAACATTCGAACAGTCCGGCCCTCGGCTTGTAGCTAAATTTTTTATTTGGCCCTCCGTCCATTTGACTTTGACACCCCTGCTCTATAGGGTTATCCTAAAGTGGGTGTAATATGTAGGAATATGCCTATATAAATTCTCCTCTATCTTCTTTCAGTGTGTGTTCAATAACAGTGGGTGATACTGTAATCCTAATTCTACTCCCACTTGATCCAGGTTATAGTAAATGGTTCTACTTATACTCAAATATATTTCACACACGGGCCTCAGAGACAACCTCATGGTAAACTTCAATTCCTAATGTTTTATCTTAAGGGTGTAGAGTAATAGTTATATGTTGTACACCAGTGCCCCCTGGTGGTGATAGGATCACAAAATAACTTTTTTATTGTCTACAGAACGTCTGTATAATTCTCTTACTGATATACTAAGGGGTTGTACATTTCCAATACTGTCCTATGGTAGGAAATTGTCAGTAACAAATACGTTCAACCTTTTATTAGAATAACTTCTGTCCTACTCCTAACTTTGTATTCCACTATTGGCCATTACCCAATAACTCCCGCCATAATCCACAGCCAAACAAACAATGAAACATACAACACACCATTCATAACCAACTCAACTCAGTCATTGGGTACCTCTTCAAAATAAACACTACAAATATCAAAATAACTTAGTCATATAGTAAAAATCAAAACCAAAATAACTAGTATTTGGTAATTGTAGCTGAATTACCTTTACAAAATAAAATAGATGATAATTATCACTGAATCACCTCTCCTAAAGTAACTAACTAGTATGACAGTAATGGTCTCTTCACATTACAACTCTAAATAAAATAGAAAAGATGAGTATTATAACCACCTCTTCAAAACCAAAATAACATTAAGTAATGATCGCTGCATTACCTCCCAATATATAATGGATGATTAACACTGAACCACCTCTTCAAAACCAAAATAACATTAAGTAATGATCTCTGCATTACCTCCCAATATATAATGGATGATTAACACTGAACCACCTCTTCAAAACCAAGTAACATTTAGTAATGATCGCTGCATTACCTCCCAATATATAATGGATGATTAACACTGAACCACCTCTTCAAAACCAACATAACATTAAGTAATGATCTCTGCATTACCTCCCAATATATAATGGATGATTAACGCTGAACCACCTCTTCAAAACCAAAATAACATTAAGTAATGATCTCTGCATTACCTCCCAATATATAATGGATGATTAACACTGAATCACCTCTTCAAAACCAACATAACATTAAGTAATGATCGCTGCATTACCTCCCAATATATAATGGATGATTAACACTGAATCACCTCTTCAAAACCAACATAACATTAAGTAATGATCGCTGCATTACCTCCCAATATATAATGGATGATTAACGATGAACCACCTCTTCAAAACCAAAATAACTAGTACTGGTAATAGTCACCCGTATTACACACCCAAAATAAAATAGATGATCATTACTGAATCACCTCTCATAATAAAAACTAGTATTTCAGTAATGGTCGCCTGCATTATTACCCAAAATAAAATAGATGATCATTACTGAATCACCTCTCAAAATAAAAACTAGTATTTCAATAATGGTCACCTGCATTATTACCCAAAATTTAAATTAAAATCATCAATCATTCATTTCATTCATCCTATATTGACAACATGCATTTCACCAATAGTCCGTTACGTACTTTCTCCAAACTAAGATCCGACTGTGTCATATTCAACGTGTATGTCTATCATTTAGATTGAGTGAGGTGCCACTTACTTGTTAGAGGGAAACCACACCAGTAAATGCCATTTAATTACAGACTTAGATTAAACGAGTGTCTGCTTACCTTGTTTAATTTGGAGCTCTGGCACCATGGTGTAGAATCTTTCGTCCTTGGCTCATTAGTGAAATTAGCATTATGACAATATATTTAAATCATTCAAAAACCTTTATTAATGTAATTGCAGACAGAAGTTGACAAACAGGAACGTATCACGCATGTTTCCGAGTATCTGCATCAAACAAAAAGTCTCAAGTTGTTTGTTACACCCTCAGTCTAGCCTGGTGATGTCACTACCTACGTCATTACCTTTTTACTCCTGAGACCAAAACCCTGCCTACCAAGCTATATAAACAATGGCTTTTAGTGTTATCTAAAACTTAGCAGTAAAAGTCCACTCCCCAAAGTTGATTTCTTGTGTAATGTGTGACTAGTCTTATCTCCTCCAAAGCTGATTTCTTGTGTAATGTGTGACTAGTCTTATCTCCTCCACTCCCCAAAGCTGATTTCTTGTGTAATGTGTGACTAGTCATATCTCCTCCACTCCCCAAAGCTGATTTCTTGTGTAATGTGTGACTAGTCTTATCTCCTCCACTCCCCAAAGCTGATTTCTTGTGTAATGTGTGACTAGTCATATCTCCTCCACTCCCCAAAGCTGATTTCTTGTGTAATGTGTGACTAGTCTTATCTCCTCCACTCCCCAAATCTGATTTCTTGTGTAATGTGTGACTAGTCTTATCTCCTCCACTCCCCAAAGCTGATTTCTTGTGTAATGTGTGACTAGTCTTATCTCCTCCACTCCCCAAAGCTGATTTCTTGTGTAATGTGTGACTAGTCTTATCTCCTCCACTCCCCAAAGCTGATGTATTGTGTAATGTTTGACTAGTCTTATCTCCTCCACTCCCCAAAGCTGATTTCTTGTGTAATGTGTGACTAGTCTTATCTCCTCCACTCCCCAAAGCTGATTTCTTGTGTAATGTGTGACTAGTCTTATCTCCTCCACTCCCCAAAGCTGATTTCTTGTGTAATGTGTGACTAGTCTTATCTCCTCCACTCCCCAAAGCTGATTTCTTGTGTAATGTGTGACTAGTCTTATCTCCTCCACTCCCCTGCAGAGCTCCTTCTTCACAGTCACACATTACTCAGAGGGGCCTCTTTTTAATGAGGCAGAGAGAGAGAATTAGAAAACAACAGTGGAACAATATTAAAACCTCATCATGTATTTATATTGTTAATCTGTAGTCTAGGACCCTATTAATGTAAGGAGGAAGGGGTCATATAACCCCTCCCCTTCTATTAAAACCTCATCATGTAAATATATTGTTAATCTGTAGTCTAGGACCCTATTAATGTAAGGAGGGAGGGGTCTTATAACCCCTTCCCTTCTATTAAAACCTCATGTATATATATTGTTAATCTGTAGTCTAGGACTCTATTAATGTAAGGAGGGAGGGGTCTTATAACCCCTCCCCTTCTATTAAAACCTCATCATGTAAATATATTGTTAATCTGTAGTCTAGGACCCTATTAATGTAAGGAGGGAGGGGTCTTATAACACCATTGGAACATCTACATAAAAAAACTGGCAGCAATATCCTTGCCTGTGAAGCCCTTTTTGTGCTAAGCAAGGATGACGGCACGTGTTTCCTTGCAGGTAACCATGGTTGACAGAGGAAGAACAATGATTCCAAGCACCACCCTCCTTTTGAAGCTTCCAGTCTGTTATTCAAACTCAATCAGCATGACAGAGTGATCTCCAGCCTTGTCCTCGTCAACACTCACACCTGTGTTAACGAGAGAATTGTGGCAGGGCTGAAATGCGGTGGGATTTTTTGGGAGGGATTCAGTTCAATTGCATGGCAAAGAGGGACTTTGCAATTCATCTGATCACTCTTCATAACATTCTGGAGTATATGCAAATTGCCATCATACAAACTGAGTTAGCAGACTGTGAAAAGTCATATTTGTGTCATTCTCAAAACTTTTGGCCACAACTGTACTATCAAAAAATTGTGACTTGATTCTCAAAATTACATTTAAAGTTTATTTTTTAAATATTGTCACTTTATTTTCAAAATATTGACAATTTCTTAATGACATTTTTTCCACAAAAGAATATTAAAATAAAAAATTATAATCCAAGTACCACCTGTTACGTTCCCCAGTTTCTGTGTTCTGTTTTGTATTTGAGTGTGTGTGTTTCAGGAGATGGCTTCCTGAAGTACTCCCCAACCAGCTGATTGGTCGACCCCAGGCTAATTGATGATTGGAGCTGACCCCGCCCCCTCGTCAAGAAGCAGCTGACTCTAATCACCATTGCCACCTGAAGATATAAAAGCCAGTGTTCTGCTCAGGAAGAAGAGAGTAGAGATTTGGAGATCAGAGATAGAATTGAATATTTTGGAGAGAGGAGAAATTAGAGATTAGAGGGAGATTGAGAGAGAGAGAGAGAGAGAGAGAGAGAGAGAGAGAGAGAGAGAGAGAGAGAGAGAGAGAGGAGAAAAGAGAGAAATTAGAGATTAGAGGGAGATTGAGAGAGAGAGAAAAATTAGATTGTGATATAGTGTTGGTTGTGTATCAGAAAGTGTGGTATGTACTGTTGTTGTTGGTAGCAGTTTTGCTATGTCCTGTGTTTGTGAGTGTTTGTGAAATCGTTAATAATTATTCTGTTTCATTTGTTCCCAGGGGGGAAGGAGAAGGCACTTAGGGAGTGCTTAGGCAAGAGGCCCGAGGGCATACATATACCCGTAGTATATTTACTGTCTAGGCACACTAGGTAAGACCTGGGCGGACCACCCCCTGTATTTTGGTTAGGGCACCAGGTGGTGCTAAGTTAGGTAAGTTAAGTGGGTAGGCAGGTTAGTTAGGAGAGGGGGAACTTTGATATTTACTTTCTTTGCTTTGGTTCCGTCCAGCCCCTTTTCCCCATATTACCGTGTAAGAAAATAAATCCTAGTAAACGGTAAATTCTGCTTTTGTGTCATCCTTACTCGCACCTACAGTCCATACCTCTTGCACTTCAGAGAGTTGAGTTGTAGCAGGGAGTTGCGTTCCCTCTTCTCAGAGGCGTGCGTAACACACCACCTTTCATTATTTTTTCTTTGTTTTTTCTTCACGCGCCTCATACTCTTCTGTACCCTGGAAATCAAACCATATGTGGGTCTAATACTCTCCTGTACCCTGGAAATCAAACCATATGTGGGTCTAATACTCCTCTGTACCCTGGAAATCAAACCATATGTGGGTCTAATACTCCTCTGTACCCTGGAAATCAAACCATATGTGGGTCTAATACTCCTCTGTACCCTGGAAATCAAACCATATGTGGGTCTAATACTCTCCTGTACCCTGGAAATCAAACCATATGTGGGCCTCATACTCTTCTGTACCCTGGAAATCAAACCATATGTGGGTCTAATACTCTCCTGTACCCTGGAAATCAAACCATATGTGGGTCTAATACTCTCCTGTACCCTGGAAATCAAACCATATGTGGGTCTAATACTCTCCTGTACCCTGGAAATCAAACCATATGTGGGTCTAATACTCCTCTGTACCCTGGAAATCAAACCATATGTGGGTCTAATACTCCTCTGTACCCTGGAAATCAAACCATATGTGGGTCTAATACTCCTCTGTACCCTGGAAATCAAACCATATGTGGGTCTAATACTCCTCTGTACCCTGGAAATCAAACCATATGTGGGTCTAATACTCCTCTGTACCCTGGAAATCAAACCATATGTGGGTCTAATACTCCTCTGTACCCTGGGAATCAAACCATATGTGGGTCTAATACTCCTCTGTACCCTGGAAATCAAACCATATGTGGGTCTAATACTCTCCTGTACCCTGGAAATCAAACCATATGTGGGTCTAATACTCCTCTGTACCCTGGAAATCAAACCATATGTGGGTCTAATACTCCTCTGTACCCTGGGAATCAAACCATATGTGGGTCTAATACTCCTCTGTACCCTGGAAATCAAACCATATGTGGGTCTAATACTCTCCTGTACCCTGGAAATCAAACCATATGTGGGTCTAATACTCTCCTGTACCCTGGAAATCAAACCATATGTGGGTCTAATACTCCTCTGTACCCTGGAAATCAAACCATATGTGGGTCTAATACTCTCCTGTACCCTGGAAATCAAACCATATGTGGGTCTAATACTCCTCTGTACCCTGGGAATCAAACCATATGTGGGTCTAATACTCTCCTGTACCCTGGAAATCAAACCATATGTGGGTCTAATACTCCTCTGTACCCTGGAAATCAAACCATATGTGGGTCTAATACTCTCCTGTACCCTGGAAATCAAACCATATGTGGGTCTAATACTCTCCTGTACCCTGGAAATCAAACCATATGTGGGTCTAATACTCTCCTGTACCCTGGAAATCAAACCATATGTGGGTCTAATACTCTCCTGTACACTGGAAATCAAACCATATGTGGGTCTAATACTCTTCTGTACCCTGGAAATCAAACCATATGTGGGTCTAATACTCCTCTGTACCCTGGAAATCAAACCATATGTGGGTCTAATACTCCTCTGTACCCTGGAAATCAAACCATATGTGTGTCTAATACTCTCCTGTACCCTGGAAATCAAACCATATGTGGGTCTAATACTCTCCTGTACCCTGGAAATCAAACCATATGTGGGTCTAATACTCCTCTGTACCCTGGAAATCAAACCATATGTGGGTCTAATACTCCTCTGTACCCTGGAAATCAAACCATATGTGGGTCTAATACTCCTCTGTACCCTGGAAATCAAACCATATGTGGGTCTAATACTCTCCTGTACCCTGGAAATCAAACCATATGTGGGTCTAATACTCTCCTGTACCCTGGAAATCAAACCATATACGGAATGCAAGGTGGTGCATAAGAAGAGTATTTTAGCATGACTCAAAAGTCTTGTGGAATTTGACTGCGGTCATTACTCATGACTGCCGGTGTGGCAGTAATACAGTCACCACAACAGCCCAACACAGGCCCAAAACTAGTTAAGCTACCACAGTATCCCCTTGACCTTTTTGGATTGCAAAACTAAAGAGACACACCAGACAAGACTCAGAGACAGCAACAGAAGAATAGGATATGATGGAGAGAGACACCAGACAAGACACAGAGACATCAACAGAAGAATAGGATATGATGGAGAGAGACACCAGACAAGACACAGAGACAACAACAGAAGAACAGGATATGATGGAGAGAGACACCAGACAAAACACAGAGACAGCAACAGAAGAATAGGATATGATGGAGAGAGACACCAGACAAGACACAGAGACATCAACAGAAGAATAGGATGTGATGGAGAGAGACACCAGACAAGACACAGAGACAACAACAGAAGAACAGGATATGATGGAGAGAGACACAAGACAAGACATAGAAAAAAAAGTAACTTTGCGCCTCAAGTTAAGAAGTTTTGAGTCTAGCTAGTTAAGCTACCACAGTATCCCCTTGACCTTTTTGGATTGCAAAACTAAAGAGACACACCAGACAAGACACAGAGACAGCAACATAAGAATAGGATGTGTGTGTGTGTGTGTGTGTGTGTGTGTGTGTGTGTGTGTGTGTGTGTGTGTGTGTGTGTGTGTGTGTGTGTGTGTGTGTGTGTGTGTGTGTGTGTGTGTGTGTGTGTGTGTGTGTGTGTGTGTGTGTGTGTGTGTATGTGTGTGTGTGAGAGAGATACTGTGGGATTATTTAATCAGTTTGGCTCATTGGACAGGTCAGAGTCAATGTTTGAAGTCGTTGAGTGTTTTTTTGGCAATACACTGTAGATGTATGTGTTCAAAAGTAGCCCCCAATATCTTCAAATCCCTGGGGAGAGAGGAGCTGCTACCCCTGGGGAGAGAGGAGCTGTTACCCCTGGGGAGAGAGAGGAGCTGCTACCCCTGGAGAGAGGAGCTTCTACCCCTGGGGAGAGAGGAGCTGCTACCCCTGGGGAGAGAGGAGCTGCTACCCCTGGGGAGAGAGAGGAGCTGCTACCCTTGGAGAGAGAGGAGCTGCTACCCCTGGGGAGAGAGGAGCTGCTACCCCTGGAGAGAGAGGACCTGCTACCCCTGGAGAGAGAGGAGCTGTTACCCCTGGGGAGTGCTGTTACTCCTGGGGAGAGAGGAGCTGCTACCCCTGGGGAGAGAGGAGCTGCTACCCCTGGGGAGAGAGGAGCTGCTACCCCTGGGGAGTGCTGTTACCCCTGGGGAGAGAGGAGCTGCTACCCCTGGGGAGAGAGGAGCTGCTACCCCTGGGGAGAGAGGAGCTGCTACCCCTGGGGAGAGAGGAGCTGTTACCCCTGGGGAGAGAGGAGCTGCTACCCCTGGGGAGAGAGGAGCTGCTACCCCTGGGGAGAGAGGAGCTGTTACCCCTGGGGAGAGAGAGGAGCTGCTACCCCTGGGGAGAGAGGAGCTGCAACCCCTGGGGAGAGAGGAGTGTTTCAGTGATGAAGACTGCTGAACTTGCTGATGTTTCACAATATGCCATGGCCATCTCCAGGTCACCGGGTCTCAACACAATAGAACACAACCATCAACAAAACACCAAACTATCGAATTTCTTGTGGAAGAATGGTGTCACATCCCTCCAATAGAGTTCCAGACAGTTGTAGAATGTATGCCAAGGCACATTGTAAGAGCTGTAAAGAGAGAGGGAGTGGGAGAGAGAACAGGCAGAACCTGATATGTAAATGAGCAGAGCAAACGAAAGTAACTTTCGATGACCGAATTATCATTCCAGACTCTGTTTCTATTGAGAGATAAAAGGTAAGACGACGATTGTTATGTGTATTCATATAGTTGATGATATTGTTATGTATATTCATATAGTTGATGATATTGTTATGTGTATTCATATAGTTGATGATATTGTTATGTGTATTCATATAGTTGATGATATTGTTATGTGTATTCATATAGTTGATGATATTGTTATGTGTATTCATATAGTTGATGATATTGTTATGTGTATTCATATAGTTGATGATATTGTTATGTGTATTCATATAGTTGATGATATTGTTATGTGTATTAATATAGTTGATGATATTGTTATGTGTATTCATATAGTTGATGATATTGTTATGTGTATTCATATAGTTGATGATATTGTTATGTGTATTCATATAGTTGATGATATTGTTATGTGTATTCATATAGTTGATGATATTGTTATGTGTATTCATATAGTTGATGATATTGTTATGTGTATTCATATAGTTGATGATATTGTTATGTGTATTAATATAGTTGATGATATTGTTATGTGTATTAATATAGTTGATGATATTGTTATGTGTTTTCATATAGTTGATGATATTGTTATGTGTATTCATACAGTTGATGATATTGTTATGTGTATTCATATAGTTGATGATATTGTTATGTGTATTCATATAGTTGATGATATTGTTATGTGTATTCATATAGTTGATGATATTGTTATGTGTATTCATATAGTTGATGATATTTTTGGTGGACAGTGTTATAATAGTCCTACTCTCCTTAAAATGTATTTGATATAAATTAGATGCGTGGGGTGAATTCGTTCTGTGTCCATCTGTGTGCCCCAGGGTGATCGCTCCTACACTATCTAGAATCTAAAAGGGTTCTTTGGCTGTCCCCATAGGAGAACCCTTTGTAGAACCCTTTTTGGTACTAGGTAGAACCTTTTTGGGTTCCATACAGAACTCTTTCCACAGAGGGTTCTACATGGAAGCCAGAAGGGTTCTACCTGGAACCCAAAAGCGTTCTCCTATGGGGACAGCCGGAGGACCCGTTTGGAACCCTTTATTCTAAGAGTGTACTGTATCATAGGTCTATAGACTTGTCTTCTCTAAACAGGCTTAAAACACAACAAGCAACAAACAAACATTTTCTCTTTCTAATCTACTGTTAATGCTTTTCACTCAGGAAGGTTTGTTGTGTGAAAGAGAGACAAATAAATATGGTGGAAAGACTAACAACAAGTTACACTTCCTCAAAACAGGTTGTGTGTATTCATTAGTGCCCATCGTAGCAAAACGTTTGGCAACAGAAACCATTTAGGTCACATTGTACAGTGTTTGGAGTAAACTGTTTATGTTTTATTCAACATTTTAAAACTGTTGGCTGTGGAGTAAACTAATGAAGACAACCCAGGTTGTAGCCTACGACTTGGCTGTTGATACCTGCCTGATGCTGAAACCTGAACGTAGCCTGAGGGGTGTACTATGATACTAGCTAGATATACTGGTTTTCTAAAGTTAGCTTCATTTAGCTTCACATTCCAGCTTGGCCTCACCCATCAGAATATACAGAGCGCTAGTCATCAGGAAGGTGCTCTCTCAACAGAACGGAAAATATCTCAATGACTTGACATGTTCTGGTTGTGAATTCAGGCTACAAGGTGAGAATCCTGCCAGGAATTATTGTAAAGTGTGTAGATAAATTAAATGTATGTTGTAATGTTAGTATAGTGAATGGAAGTGAAACACTCCTAACAGTAGATAAATTAAATGTATGGTGTAATGTTAGTATAGTGAAGTAAAACACTCCTAACAGTAGATAAATTAAATGTATGGTGTAATGTTAGTATAGTGAAGTAAAACACTCCTAACAGTAGATAAATTAAATGTATGGTGTAATGTTAGTATAGTGAAGTAAAACACTCCTAACAGTAGATAAATTAAATGTATGGTGTAATGTTAGTATAGTGAAGTAAAACACTCCTAACAGTAGATAAATTAAATGTATGGTGTAATGTTAGTATAGTGAAGTAAAACACTCCTAACAGTAGATACATTAAATGTATGGTGTAATGTTAGTATAGTGAAGTAAAACACTCCTAACAGTAGATAAATTAAATGTATGGTGTAATGTTAGTATAGTGAAGTAAAACACTCCTAACAGTAGATAAATTAAATGTATGGTGTAATGTTAGTATAGTGAAGTAAAACACTCCTAACAGTCTACTTCTACTGAGACAGGTTGGTGTCAGTTTAATCAAACAACATGGAGCTGACTGGACCTGGTCAAGTCACATTCAATACATCAATATTCATATATTATAGTTCTACATTTAACATTTCATATGATAATGTAATTGTACCATAGTTCCACTATAGTGTAGTGATCCTCTACATTTCATATGATAATGTAATTGTACCATAGTTCCTCTATAGTGTAGTGAACCTCTACATTTCATATGATAATGTAATTGTACCATAGTTCCTCTATAGTGTAGTGATCCTCTACATTTCATATGATTTACATTTACATTTACATTTTAGTCATTTAGCAGACGCTCTTATCCAGAGCGACTTACAGTAGAGTGCATACATTTTATTACATTTTTACATACTGAGACAAGGATATCCCCTACCGGCCAAACCCTCCCTAACCCGGACAACGCTATGCCAATTGTGCGTCGCCCCACGGACCTCCCGGTTGCGGCCGGCTGCGACAGAGCCTGGGCGTGAACCCAGAGACTCTGGTGGCGCAGCTAGCACTGCGATGTAGTGCCCTAGACCACTGCGCCACCCGGGATAATGTATTGTATCATAGTTCCTCTATAGTGTAGTGATCCTCTACATTTCATATGATAATGTAATTGTATCATAGTTCCTCTATAGTGTAGTGATCCTCTACATTTCATATGATAATGTAATTGTATCATAGTTCCTCTATAGTGTAGTGATCCTCTATGATAATGTAATTGTATCATAGTTCCTCTATAGTGTAGTGATCCTCTACATTTCATATGATAATGTAATTGTACCATAGTTCCTCTATAGTGTAGTGATCCTCTACATTTCATATGATAATGTAATTGTATCATAGTTCCTCTATAGTGTAGTGATCCTCACTATATGAGCCACGTCACAATTCCAACAAAGTACCCAATTGATGCCAAAGGCGCGATGCGTAGGTTGTTTGCCTTTAACACATGCAACCTGGGTTCGCTTCCCTGCCCCACTGTTTGCTACATTGGTGTCTGAGACATGCTTTTATGTGAGCCAGGTAACAATTCCCACCATGTGGGTTAACCCTATTGGTGCAATACGTAGGGTGTTTACTTCCCTGCCTGCTGTTATCAACTACATTCAGACCATAGGCTGTTATCAACTACATTCAGACCATAGGCTGCCCACTGTTATCAACTACATTCAGACCATAGGCTGTTATCAACTACATTCAGACCATAGGCTGCCTGCTGTTATCAACTACATTC
The DNA here is from genome assembly GCF_016432855.1 of Salvelinus namaycush. NCBI lineage: Eukaryota > Metazoa > Chordata > Actinopteri > Salmoniformes > Salmonidae > Salvelinus > Salvelinus namaycush. The sequence continues at coordinate 106,335 of NW_024061573.1, forward strand.
AGACCATAGGCTGTTATCAACTACATTCAGACCATAGGCTGTTATCAACTACATTCAGACCATAGGCTGCCCACTGTTATCAACTACATTCAGACCATAGGCTGCCTGCTGTTATCAACTACATTCAGACCATAGGCTGCCCACTGTTATCAACTACATTCAGACCATAGGCTGCCCACTGTTATCAACTACATTCAGACCATAGGCTGCCCACTGTTATCAACTACATTCAGACCATAGGCTGTTATCAACTACATTCAGACCATAGGCTGTTATCAACTACATTCAGACCATAGGCTGTTATCAACTACATTCAGACCATAGGCTGCCTGCTGTTATCAACTACATTCAGACCATAGGCTGCCTGCTGTTATCAACTACATTCAGACCATAGGCTGCCTGCTGTTATCAACTACATTCAGACCATAGGCTGTTATCAACTACATTCAGACCATAGGCTGTTATCAACTACATTCAGACCATAGGCTGTTATCAACTACATTCAGACCATAGGCTGCCCACTGTTATCAACTACATTCAGACCATAGGCTGCCCACTGTTATCAACTACATTCAGACCATAGGCTGCCTGCTGTTATCAACTACATTCAGACCATAGGCTGCCTGCTGTTATCAACTACATTCAGACCATAGGCTGCCTGCTGTTATCAACTACATTCAGACCATAGGCTGCCTGCTGTTATCAACTACATTCAGACCATAGGCTGCCTGCTGTTATCAACTACATTCAGACCATAGGCTGTTATCAACTACATTCAGACCATAGGCTGTTATCAACTACATTCAGACCATAGGCTGTTATCAACTACATTCAGACCATAGGCTGTTATCAACTACATTCAGACCATAGGCTGTTATCAACTACATTCAGACCATAGGCTGTTATCAACTACATTCAGACCATAGGCTGCCCACTGTTATCAACTACATTCAGACCATAGGCTGTTATCAACTACATTCAGACCATAGGCTGCCCACTGTTATCAACTACATTCAGACCATAGGCTGCCCACTGTTATCAACTACATTCAGACCATAGGCTGTTATCAACTACATTCAGACCATAGGCTGCCCACTGTTATCAACTACATTCAGACCATAGGCTGTTATCAACTACATTCAGACCATAGGCTGTTATCAACTACATTCAGACCATAGGCTGCCCACTGTTATCAACTACATTCAGACCATAGGCTGTTATCAACTACATTCAGACCATAGGCTGTTATCAACTACATTCAGACCATAGGCTGTTATCAACTACATTCAGACCATAGGCTGCCTGCTGTTATCAACTACATTCAGACCATAGGCTGTTATCAACTACATTCAGACCATAGACTGACCACTGTTATCAACTACATTCAGACCATAGGCTGCCCACTGTTATCAACTACATTCAGACCATAGGCTGCCCACTGTTATCAACTACATTCAGACCATAGGCTGCCCACTGTTATCAACTACATTCAGACCATAGGCTGCCTGCTGTTATCAACTACATTCAGACCATAGGCTGTTATCAACTACATTCAGACCATAGGCTGCCTGCTGTTATCAACTACATTCAGACCATAGGCTGCCCACTGTTATCAACTACATTCAGACCATAGGCTGCCTGCTGTTATCAACTACATTCAGACCATAGGCTGCCCACTGTTATCAACTACATTCAGACCATAGGCTGCCCACTGTTATCAACTACATTCAGACCATAGGCTGCCTGCTGTTATCAACTACATTCAGACCATAGGCTGCCTGCTGTTATCAACTACATTCAGACCATAGGCTGCCCACTGTTATCAACTACATTCAGACCATAGGCTGTTATCAACTACATTCAGACCATAGGCTGTTATCAACTACATTCAGACCATAGGCTGCCCACTGTTATCAACTACATTCAGACCATAGGCTGTTATCAACTACATTCAGACCATAGGCTGCCTGCTGTTATCAACTACATTCAGACCATAGGCTGTTATCAACTACATTCAGACCATAGGCTGTTATCAACTACATTCAGACCATAGGCTGCCTGCTGTTATCAACTACATTCAGACCATAGGCTGCCCACTGTTATCAACTACATTCAGACCATAGGCTGCCCACTGTTATCAACTACATTCAGACCATAGGCTGCCCACTGTTATCAACTACATTCAGACCATAGGCTGTTATCAACTACATTCAGACCATAGGCTGTTATCAACTATATTCAGACCATAGGCTGTTATCAACTACATTCAGACCATAGGCTGCCTGCTGTTATCAACTACATTCAGACCATAGGCTGCCCACTGTTATCAACTATATTCAGACCATAGGCTGCCCACTGTTATCAACTACATTCAGACCATAGGCTGCCTGCTGTTATCAACTACATTCAGACCATAGGCTGCCTGCTGTTATCAACTACATTCAGACCATAGGCTGCCTGCTGTTATCAACTACATTCAGACCATAGGCTGCCCACTGTTATCAACTACATTCAGACCATAGGCTGTCTGCTGTTATCAACTACATTCAGACCATAGGCTGCCCACTGTTATCAACTACATTCAGACCATAGGCTGCCTGCTGTTATCAACTACATTCAGACCATAGGCTGCCCACTGTTATCAACTACATTCAGACCATAGGCTGTTATCAACTACATTCAGACCATAGGCTGTTATCAACTACATTCAGACCATAGGCTGTTATCAACTACATTCAGACCATAGGCTGTTATCAACTACATTCAGACCATAGGCTGTCTGCTGTTATCAACTACATTCAGACCATAGGCTGTCTGCTGTTATCAACTACATTCAGACCATAGGCTGCCCACTGTTATCAACTACATTCAGACCATAGGCTGCCTGCTGTTATCAACTACATTCAGACCATAGGCTGCCTGCTGTTATCAACTACATTCAGACCATAGGCTGTTATCAACTACATTCAGACCATAGGCTGCCTGCTGTTATCAACTACATTCAGACCATAGGCTGTTATCAACTACATTCAGACCATAGGCTGCCTGCTGTTATCAACTACATTCAGACCATAGGCTGTTATCAACTACATTCAGACCATAGGCTGTTATCAACTACATTCAGACCATAGGCTGTTATCAACTACATTCAGACCATAGGCTGCCCACTGTTATCAACTACATTCAGACCATAGGCTGCCCACTGTTATCAACTACATTCAGACCATAGGCTGCCCACTGTTATCAACTACATTCAGACCATAGGCTGTTATCAACTACATTCAGACCATAGGCTGTTATCAACTACATTCAGACCATAGGCTGTCTGCTGTTATCAACTACATTCAGACCATAGGCTGTTATCAACTACATTCAGACCATAGGCTGTTATCAACTACATTCAGACCATAGGCTGCCTGCTGTTATCAACTACATTCAGACCATAGGCTGCCTGCTGTTATCAACTACATTCAGACCATAGGCTGTTATCAACTACATTCAGACCATAGGCTGCCTGCTGTTATCAACTACATTCAGACCATAGGCTGCCTGCTGTTATCAACTACATTCAGACCATAGGCTGCCCACTGTTATCAACTACATTCAGACCATAGGCTGCCTGCTGTTATCAACTACATTCAGACCATAGGCTGCCTGCTGTTATCAACTACATTCAGACCATAGGCTGCCTGCTGTTATCAACTACATTCAGACCATAGGCTGCCCACTGTTATCAACTACATTCAGACCATAGGCTGCCTGCTGTTATCAACTACATTCAGACCATAGGCTGCCTGCTGTTATCAACTACATTCAGACCATAGGCTGTTATCAACTACATTCAGACCATAGGCTGTCTGCTGTTATCAACTACATTCAGACCATAGGCTGCCTGCTGTTATCAACTACATTCAGACCATAGGCTGCCTGCTGTTATCAACTACATTCAGACCATAGGCTGTCTGCTGTTATCAACTACATTCAGACCATAGGCTGCCTGCTGTTATCAACTACATTCAGACCATAGGCTGTCTGCTGTTATCAACTACATTCAGACCATAGACTGCCTGCTGTTATCAACTACATTCAGACCATAGGCTGTTATCAACTACATTCAGACCATAGGCTGCCTGCTGTTATCAACTATATTCAGACCATAGGCTGTTATCAACTACATTCAGACCATAGGCTGCCCACTGTTATCAACTACATTCAGACCATAGGCTGCCCACTGTTATCAACTATATTCAGACCATAGGCTGCCCACTGTTATCAACTACATTCAGACCATAGGCTGCCCACTGTTATCAACTACATTCAGACCATAGGCTGCCTGCTGTTATCAACTACATTCAGACCATAGGCTGTTATCAACTACATTCAGACCATAGGCTGCCCACTGTTATCAACTATATTCAGACCATAGGCTGCCCACTGTTATCAACTACATTCAGACCATAGGCTGCCCACTGTTATCAACTATATTCAGACCATAGGCTGCCCACTGTTATCAACTACATTCAGACCATAGGCTGCCCACTGTTATCAACTACATTCAGACCATAGGCTGCCTGCTGTTATCAACTACATTCAGACCATAGGCTGCCTGCTGTTATCAACTACATTCAGACCATAGGCTGCCTGCTGTTATCAACTACATTCAGACCATAGGCTGTTATCAACTACATTCAGACCATAGGCTGTTATCAACTACATTCAGACCATAGGCTGTTATCAACTACATTCAGACCATAGGCTGTTATCAACTATATTCAGACCATAGGCTGTTATCAACTACATTCAGACCATAGGCTGCCTGCTGTTATCAACTACATTCAGACCATAGGCTGTTATCAACTATATTCAGACCATAGGCTGTTATCAACTACATTCAGACCATAGGCTAGCCCTGCTGTTATCAACTACATTCAGACCATAGGCTGTTATCAACTACATTCAGACCATAGGCTGTTATCAACTACATTCAGACCATAGGCTCCCACTGTTATCAACTACATTCAGACCATAGGCTGCCCACTGTTATCAACTACATTCAGACCATAGGCTGCCTGCCTGTTATCAACTACATTCAGACCATAGGCTGCCCACTGTTATCACTACATTCAGACCATAGGCTTGCCCACTGTTATCAACTACATTCAGACCATAGGCGCCTGCTGTTATCACTACATTCAGACCATAGGCTGCCTGCTGTTATCAACTACATTCAGACCATAGCTGCCCCACTGTTATCACTACATTCAGACCTAGGCTGCCCTGCTGTTATCAACTACATTCAGACCATAGGCTGCCTGCTGTTATCAACTACATTCAGACCATAGGCTGTTATCGATACATTCAGACCATAGGCGGTTATCAACTACATTCAGACCATAGGCGCCTGCTGTTATCAACTACTTCAGACCATAGGCGCCTGTTATCAACTACATTCAGACCATAGGACCTGTTATCAACTACATTCAGACCATAGGCTGTTATCAACTACATTCAGACCATAGGCTGCCTGCTGTTATCAACTACATTCAGACCATAGGCTGCCTGCTGTTATCAACTACATTCAGACCATAGCTGTTATCAACTACATTCAGACCATAGGCTGCCTGCTGTTATCAACTACATTCAGACCATAGGCTGCTGCTGTTATCAACTACATTCAGACCATAGGCTGTTATCAACTACATTCAGACCATAGGCTGCCTGCTGTTATCAACTACATTCAGACCATAGGCTGCCCACTGTTATCAACTACATTCAGACCATAGGCTGTTATCAACTACATTCAGACCATAGGCTGCCCTGTTATCAACTACATTCAGACCATAGGCTGCCCACTGTTATCAACTACATTCAGACCATAGGCTGCCTGCTGTTATCTACTACATTCAGACCATAGGCTGCCTGCGTTATCAACTACATTCAGACCATAGGGCCCATGTTATCAACTACATTCAGACCATAGGCTGCCTGTTATCAACTACATTCAGACCATAGTGCCCTGTTATCAACTACATTCAGACCATAGGCTGTTATCAACTACATTCAGACCATAGCTGACTGTTTATCAACTACATTCAGACCATAGGCTGTTATCAACTACATTCAGACCATAGGCTGTTATCAACTACATTCAGACCATAGACTGTTATCAACTACATTCAGACC